>NC_057795.1:67006702-67133848 GCF_018294505.1 Triticum aestivum | reverse complement strand
CGCCCCTGACCCCGGCGTGCTCGCCCTCGACCCGTCGGCCCTCGCCTCCCTCCTCTCCCCTCCCGGCCGTCGTCGGGCCTGCCTCCTCGCCCCTGCACCCCTTGTAAACCCCCCCTCTCTCCGCTAGGGTTCTTCGGTTAATTTAATTAGATTTTAGTTAGGGCAGTATGTTAATTAGGTTATCTATTTAGTTATGAATTTAGCTAGGTTTCAAAATTCGAACTGGACATGTGATATGTGCAAATTTGAACTGGACATGTGATATGTGCATATGTCATGTTTTGGACATGTCATGTTTGGAAAATGATCCGAGTGGCCTATGTTACGCCAGAATGTTGATTCATTTCCGTTCCGGTGAATTTCAGGCGCTCGATATGTCCATTTTTTAGCAAAGGTCATGCCGAAATTTCCCGTGAATAAAGGCATGATTTTGTGCTACATAGTTGGCATAACGAGTGCTGGCACATAGATTTCTTTTTATGTCATTTCTCATTTATTCATACTTTTAGAAATAAATGAGGACACTTAATCATAGGAAACATGTCGAACAACGAAGAAACTGGGCCTTCTGACCAAGATGCAGACGAGATGGATTCTGAGGGTGAACAAGAGTACCTCGACTATTTGACTGCTAAGCAAGGTTTGCAGGTTGGCCTCGATGATGGTACTGACGTCGACATCGACACCGACAGCGCCGGCACCGATGGCGGCACCGAGACCGGTGGGGAAGGTACCAGCGGGGAAGGTACCGGCCCCGATGCCGCTACCGAAAAGAGGAAGCATAAGAAGCAGAGGATACGAAAACCTAACAAACTAGGGATTGGACGACTTGTGATCACAAAGATGGCACTTGGCAAGTTTGAGCCGTTAGAGCCGGAAGAACCTCGCAAGTGCTATGGGAACCAAATAGGATGCATCCTACGGGAATGCGCGAGCATCAACAACGATGACTTAAGGAGTAAAGAACATTTGACGCAGTTGCTCCTAACAAAGTTGCACAAGAGATTCAAGTTCCCCGACCGGGATGATAACATAGAACAACCGTGGGATGATTCGAAGATGAAAAAGATTAACAATCACGCCATGGGCATGTTCAGCAATGATTTGGCCTCCTGGAAAACGAGGGTGAAATAAGCTATTGAGGCTGATGAACCCCTGTCCAAGATTCTAGAGGAAAATCCGAAACTTACGGAAGAGGAGTTCGAAAAGTTCAAGGACACTTGCGCTAGCGAGGCAGCCAAGGCTAAGGCTGCGAAATTCAAGAGCCTTCAGCAAAGGAACACGGGGAAGCATCGCCTCGGAAGCCGTGGCTACCTCGGTAAAAGGCCCATATGGGTTAAGGAGGACGCGGAATGTGAAGCTGCGGGTCTCCCAGACCCCTTCGCGAAGTTCACCAACCCCTTGGAGCATGACTTCATTAGGGCCCGCTACAAGTGGGACAATGAGAAAAAGGTTTTTTACACGGACAAGATCACGAGGAAATTGATTAGACTACTGGAGAAGCAACACCAGCTTGCAGCCGAAAGCCCTACTTCTCCGATGAGGCCCAAGTGGGACACCCCTCTCAACCGGGCCTTGAACGAACTTAAGGGACTCCCTTTGGATCAGCGGCCGCAATATGGTCGTGTGCACGGCGCTGGAGACGGCGCCACATGGAAGGTGTTTTACAACGAGGGCCCGGAGGCCAAGAAGCTGAAAACGAAGTTTTGTCAGGCGGACATCGACGCGAAGGTGAAGCTTGCGGTCGAGAAAAAAACAGCTGAGGACGCGAAAAAAGCAGCCGAGGACAAATATGAGTTGCTATAGCAGGCAGTCAATGCAGCTGTAACTGCCTGCAGAAATGATTTCGCTACTAACTTGGTTCCAGTTATCATCAACTGGGCGAAGGAAAATCCAGACAAGACGGTACATGATTTCCCGATGCCCAGTTTCGTCGGGAGCAACTCCATGAACAACAACACCATCGCACCATCACTTGCTCACGCAACCGGGCCTCCTCTCGCAGCCGCTCCCACTCATAGCAGCCCGTCCTCAGTCTCAGGCGTGCTAGGTGGGCCTTCATCTTTGGCTGAGCTCGACGCCGTCAAGGTAATTACATGTCGCACCAACATATATATATATATATGTATATATATATATATATATTATTCCATTTTTGTTGACTTTCGGTTGTTTTACGCCACAGACATATGTGTTTGCAGGCAAAAGAAAACCCGTGCACCATACTCTACTTGATCAAAGGCCAGAAGGTGGACGTGGGAAAGGGGATGATAATGGACCCCTCTCAACGCACGTTCCACAACCAGCCGATCCCCGCTGGGCACTTCAGGGTTAGCTTGACCAGTGTGAAATCGGGGCACGAGGATTTGCCTCCTCCAGTACAGCATGTGGGAGCGGACGACGAGACCCCGCCGCGGATTGGAAGCTGCAAGAATTGGGTGCTGCTATGGCCGAAGAATCTTATTCGTCTGGAGCCGGCCGAGAGCACACCAATAACTACCACACATCAACAAGCATGTGCGAAGACCACCACCCCGCCTACGCAATTACCAGCTCCTGTAGTGCCGGGTGAGAGCGGCGGACGACATGATGAAGGGGGTGCAATAGTACTGGCTGATGTAATTTCTCCTATAGAACAGACAATGGATGATGAGACGGAGGTCGACCCTATGGATTACCTCAATACAAACGCGTATGACTGTGACATAGATATGATGAGTCAACCATATGACGAATCGGGCTATCAGCTTGCTAATGAGGATATGGATGATATGCCCGGGCAGGGTCATACCATGGATTGCAAAAAGTCTCTCTTCATGAAATCCTCACATGACACGCCTGAAGATGCCACCTCAACACAGGCTCAACTAGCCGGGTGCGAGGGTCGTACAGTACTTAGCCCGGGAACACTGGGGCAGGGGTTAAGGAAGGGTCTGGAAGGTGTGCCCAAGAAAAAGGAGAGGAAGAGATCGGGGAAGGTAACTGTCTCCAAACAAGCCAGAGCACATAGCAGCCAGACGATGCATTCTGAAGAGCGTGTACCCGTGAAAAGTGCGGTCATGTTCCATCTCACGGGCGAGCCGATGCTACCGCCGAAACCGCTGGAGGAACTATCAGGGGATCTCAGGAGACTGCACGACCATGTGCTGTCGACTGAGAAAAGCCTACTAGCCTCAAAGGATCCAGGATATCCGACATACGCGGCTCGTGTGCCTGAGGGGAAGTACTACGTCGACACACGGCCCGCGGAGGTGTTCTTCCTGCGGTTTGACCATATCTTTGAGATGTTTCTAACAAGGCGGCTTGATTTTACTATCGTCCGCCTTTTTGCACTACATATGAGCTCCGTCATGAAGAGTGAAGAAGTCTCGCAAATCTGTGTGGCGGATCCGTACTACATGCACGAGTCTTTCTTGAGTGTCGGCGACTTTGAGCATGAAACTGCTAGGGAGTACCTCCAAAACTTCATGGTACAGAATAAGGACCAGGAAATTGTCCTCGTGCCTTATCATCCAAAGTAAGTCAGTTCCGGACAACCCTTTCGTACATTTCAATCATTCCTTCTCTCTCATATGGGGAATAATTTGAGGTGTCTTTTCCCCGCAGCAACGGGCGCGCCGTCCTTATCGTTCTTTACCCGCAAGTCTCCCACGCCGTGTATTTTGACCCTTCCAGAGACTACGAGAAAAAAGACTACACCCACATAATGAATATTCTAGATGATGCTCTCCAAGGCTTCAGCTTTAGAGGTGGCCACGTGCAGATCAAGAAACAAAGGAACAAGAAGATGTGTTTCACGTATAAAACTAACTTCTCCTGCATCCATGTCCCAAAACCAAGCAAGAAGGATGGATTCTACATCGTCCATCTCATGATTCAGTTCAACACGGATCACCAAAAGCTTCGCATTAACAGCAGAAATGATGATCGTATCCACGAGTGGCTAGAATCTCATGGAGAAGCGGATTATAAACTTAGAGATGACTTCTTTCGTATCCAAAGCGACATTGCGACGATCATCATGAAAGAAGTCATCGATGAGAAGGGGATGTTCCACCACGGTCCTATATCGCGAGCTGACGTCCGAACTCGCATAGGCATGCAACGTCTAGACCTCACGTCGTTCAAGAAGCTAGGGTTCGTCCTCGATGATATGGAAGGATGGAACTTCTAGTGATTTATGATGCCGATGATGATGATATGTGTCGGTTGAACTTGTATACTTCTTGTAGTGATGAAACTTTGTGATGTCCACGGTCCATGCCGAACTTGCGTAATGTTACTTTGTTAGTTTGCGTACGATGACCTGCGTACCTCTAGTTAATTAATTTGCGTACTGTATGTTGCATCTAGTTGCTAATCCTTTCTTTTTCGGTGTTGCTCTAGTATATTTTGTTGCATATATATGATTGTGCATCCTCTTCATGAACATGCATCTCTAACAGGTACCTAGTTTCTTGATGGCAAGATGGAATTGCTATGTCGTGTACAAAGGGAAGGTTCCGGGGGTGTACAACGAGTGGCATGAGTGTCAGGCGCAAGTGAATGGGTTCATGGGCGCCAGCCATAAAGGCTTCAAAAGCAGACAAGAAGGAGAAGCTAGTTACTTGAGGTTCACGCTAGCGCGAGAGAGGACTCATAACCGCCACCTTATGTAATGCATAGTTCCGTTCTCACTCATAGTGATAGCACTTCTTGCGTATACCTTTGTTTAGATGGATGACGTTATTGTAGTTGCAAGTATTCGAGACTTGCATGTATCGCTATTTCCGAGATGATGACAAGATATCACTTTGTGTTGGATGATGATTATGATGAGACTATTTATATGTACATGCTATGATTACATTTGTGGTCTCGTAGACATTTGTATGTGTATCATGATGACATTTCTATGTGCTAAAGATTCTTCTATAAAGCCTGTTCAAATACAAAGCAAATATGCCAAAAAAATAACAAAAAAACCTACTTAAATTAGTAGTAGCGAGTGTACAAAAGTTAGCAGCAGCGCCGCGGTAGCAGTAGCGCGTCAAGGTAAAACGTGCTAGAGCTACTAGTAGTAGCGAGCTTCCGCAAACAGCGTTGCTGCTACACTTGTGTAGCACTAGCGCCGGTGAGCACGCGCTACTGCTATATGTTAGCTGTAGCGCCTTATTAGTAGCACCTGTCCCCGCGCTACTGATACATCTAAAACCCGCGCTGCTGCTAGCCTTTTCCCTAGTAGTGTTGGTCAGGGCTTTGACGGCTTCATTATCAAATGTTGATCCGTTTTCTTGTTCATCCGGATAGCCCTTGGCGATATCAATTGGGTCCAGGTCAGCTATCCATGATTTGGCATGAGTTAGTGCTAACAAAGCGCCAGCCCTGGCAGGAGATCATTTCATTTCTTCTATCTGCGCCGGTGTCATCAACAATTTGGCCAGTGTATCCTTGATCAACGTTGGTGCCGGTTTGTTATATGAGGCCGCACAGATAACTCATTGGGCACCAGTGTACATTTGCTCTATCAATGTATATACTGATTTCAGCTTCATACGCATGTCCGAGCCCAGATGAGTAATCCGGCTACCTATAACGGTTCAAAGAATTTTCTGTTAAACCGGCAATTTCAAAGATGGATATGCAAACTCTTTACACAAGGTGCTTACCAAATATTGCCAAAGTCATAGCATTCACTTGATGCTTCAGCCCAGTTAACTCTTCTGCCACTGGTTTAAGAGCTTCCTCGGTGTCTTCAGCCTGCTTCAACAAAGCAGCCTTCTCAGTTTCCCAGTTGGCATGTTCATTCTTGAAGCCATCCTTCAATTGTTCCATGGCTGTCAAAGCGCCCTTTAGCTCCTCTTTGCCTTTAGAGGTCTCTTCTTGCTGGGACTTGATATTTTCTTGAAGATCAGCGATTTGGGAATCTTTGGTATTTATATCGGCCTGCAAAAGTCAGACGATGAAGAGGTTCATATTTTTCTCAAAGTCCCAAGCCTATAACCAGTTATACACTTGGCACTTGGGGGCTAATGCGGATTGCTTTTTTCTTGCTGCTTATTTGAAAGTTCCAAAGCTCAATACAAGTATTAATCTTGGCACTTGGGGGCTAATGTGTATTTGATCAGAAAATCAAAGGCAGAAGAATTAACGAAAGAGCAAGTTTTGAACATAAAAGTCTCGGTTCATCTTGATAAGATAAACCGGCCCTTGGTGGCTACTGAGTTGAAGTGTTCTTTATCTCGAAGTCCCGGTCTATCTTCAAGGGATAAACCAGCCCTTGGGGGCTACAATGGAATTGGAATATAGAACAAGCAAATTTAAAGTGTTTGGAAGATTACCTCATAGCGCTCCTTCATTAGGTTCACCAAATCGGCCTCATA
The DNA here is from genome assembly GCF_018294505.1 of Triticum aestivum. Taxonomy (NCBI): domain Eukaryota; kingdom Viridiplantae; phylum Streptophyta; class Magnoliopsida; order Poales; family Poaceae; genus Triticum; species Triticum aestivum. The sequence goes on along the minus strand of NC_057795.1, from coordinate 67,127,486 downwards.
ATCCCGGCTTGTGTATAGGCGGTTTAAGAATCCGGAATGGAGCTCCTCGGCACTAAGGTTAACGAAGCTGGATAAATCTGTCTTCCCTTTCCCCTTGCCCATAGCAGCAAATTCTGCCTTGGCAATATGCTTTGACAAGGCAACTGGGTTGCCAGGGACAGTGTGACCAATACCAGTGATAACAACATCATCATTGCCACCTTTTGATGGGCTTGGCAGATTGACAGTATCCCTGGCCGGGCTTAGCAGATCTTCGTCTTTGGCTGGGCTTGGAGGATCAGCATGAGGACTGGCCGGGTTTACTTCTGGCAGATCAGCATAGGTATCCTGACCTTGGGGTACAGGATCATCAATAGCGATGCCAGCATCTCTATCAGCGCCTTCTGAAGTTCTGTCCGGGTCAACCTCCTCAATGGAGACATTGGTTTTTGCTTTCTTGCTCAGTCGGGCTTTGGCGCTGTAATATTACAACAGAGGTTAATTGGTAAACCGGCACAAGAAAACAAAGCTAAAGCCAGTATACTTACTCAGGGACGGTCTTGAGGGGAGGCATTTGGGTGGTTGATGAATCGCCAGATGAAGAATTGGAAGTCACGTGATAATTCGAATCAGACGGATTACGTGGATATCAAAAGCAACCCGCCAAAGGATAATATTTTTTGGGAGAACAAGGAACCTCTGGACGACGCTTCCGGGTTGGTGTATCTGGTAAACCGGAGGAAGTGACCTGTTGGCTGCTGTGTCGGGTTGTGCGACGACCTTCAGGTTGTTGTGTCTTCAAAAAAAATTGCGGATCCAAATGAGCAAGAGGGTGAGAGTGTTTTACTTTCTGAACTGCACGGCGAAGTTTTTGAACCGGCACATGTTCTAAATCAGAGGAAAGGGAGATTACCTCTATATGATCAGCACGGCTAGCTTCCGCTTCATCCTGGGAATAGTCATTGTCAATAAGGTGTATGAAAAATGAACCAAGGGAGTCAAGTTCTACCTCTTGATCTGACTCATCAACGTCTTCTGGCGGATCAGAAGACTAGACGGTTTTCTTCTTGGCAGGCCTCTTTGTGACCTTGCTCTTGGCACGAAGAGCCCTCGCCGGTTTATCTTGAGCCTTGGCCGGTTTGTCTTGCATTTTTCTCTTCCAGAATGGGTCTCTGGCATGTACAGATAAACAAAAGGTTGTCAGGAAAAAGCTAAAGAGTAGATAGATTACAAAAACAAAAGGATAAATTCTTACGCCTGGCGGTTTGTTGGAGGTGTAAAAGGGGGCCAATCTGGTTTTTCCACATTCAGCGATCGGTTCATCCAACATCTTCTTCACGGACTCGGTGACTTCATCATCAGTCATCTCTATTTCATGATACCGTTGAGGGTCTTTGATGTTCCCAGTATACTCATGCATCAACTGGTGCGGCGGCTTAAGGGCAGGATACCCCATGAAACCCAGCAATGAACGAGGTCAATGCCGGTTAAGCCATTTGCTAGAAAGGCCCGAAGCTTAGCAAGTTGAGGTGCATAAGCTTGTCGTTCTTTGGCAGTGAGCCACGGAGGCACTGGATGGCCATTGCTGAGCCGGTGAGCACGGTAACCCAGCAGAGGGTTTTCATCAGCGGGAGCGGTGTTCTGACAATAGAACCATGTTTGGTTCCAGTCTTTAGGATGGCTGTGATGTTTGGCGTGAGGAAAGTCGACTTCTTTCCTCTTCTGAATCGATACTCCGCCAAGTTCAGTATTGGGGCCGTCAGAGAATTCAGTTCGGCGGTTTAAGTGGAAGAAATCATGGAAGAGCTCAACAATTGGTTCTTCTTGAAGGTAAACTTCACAGAACACTTGGAAATTGCATATGTTGGACACAAAGTTTGGTACAATATCCTGAGGGTGGAGTTGGAAGCTAGCAAGCACATCCCGGAAAAACTTTGAACCGGCAGGGCTAAACCCCCGGTCTAGATGCTGCATGAACACAATCACTTCTCCATCCTGAGGTACTGGAGGGCACTCAGGGCCAGGAACTCGCCAATGGAGGACATCTTTCTTGGCCAAAGCACCAGTTAAAACATATACATTAAGCTGCGTTTCTATGATCCGGGAAGGAACCTAGTTGCAAGTGGCGAATTGCTTGGTCATTTTGGAAGACAAACTGGAAAAGAAGTGTGAAGGCCGGTTTACGATTCAAGGTTGATGTGCACAACCCGGTGTTAAACCGAGGAATTTAATCAAGGTATATATACATGTTAAACCGGCTATTGCTACTCAAGTCAGGATGGTGGTTTATGTGAGGGCTAATGGTACCAGGCGGATTATGATTTTCTACAAAGTTAAACCGCCTATGTTGGAAGCAGCAGAACCGAAATTCATTAAGTACTGAGGAAATAGGTTTCACAAGATGATGTTATAATTTTGGATCTACCGTGGCCTAGTAAAGGAAATTTTATGAACCCTAAAGATGGCGACAGCAGAATACAAAGGATTCAGATGGGTCTGTTTGTGGTTCTAAGGATATTACGGTAAGGCAAAACAAGATTGTAGTTTTGTCCGCAGGAGGAAAAAGTTAAGTTGGTCTGAATTCAACGAGACAATAAAGAGAGCAAGGGTAAAGTGATCAAGCTCGGACGAACACTGATGAACACAGTCAAGCACCAAAAACCTGATGCAGATCTAGGGTCGAGGGAGAAGGACTTACCGGATTCTCAGGAGCGGCAGCGGAGAGCGTTGGATCTCTGGTACGTTCAGGTTGATGCAGCGGCCAGGGATGAGGCAGAACTTCGAGGTCGGCGGTGGCGGCGAGGCTTGAGTTCTTCGGGGTCGCGAGGAGGAAGAAGATGCGAAGAGGCGAAGGGGGAAAATGGAAGGACCCCGGTCTATTTTATAAAGGGCAAGGAGATAAGTGGCAGGCGCGAGAATCGAGGAGCCTGAAGCGGCAAGGGGCGCAGCTGTCGCCTCGATTTTCAGGAATTAATTAAATGAAGGGAATCTTTTTACACAGAGATGACGTCATGATGATTCACTGCAATATTCGGAAGATGACGTCATGGCGGTTTACCAAAGTTTACAGGAAGAAGACATCATGGCGGTTTATGGGAAACGTAAGAAGATGTTCACAGAATTTTTCTAAGTATTGAAGATTGACATGAACTCGTTCAAATCAACCTGGGGCCTAATGTTGGGAATATAACTACTGAGTGTAAACCGCCCAGGAAGGGCAGGTTCACCCTCAACTATATTGAAACCCATGAAGACCAAGAAGATGGCGCTTTACTGATAAAGCTTAGAGGCCCAGAGCCCAAAGGCGGATTAGGGCCCATATTGGTAAACTGCCATAGTTGTATAACTTGTATTGTAAGTTAGGGAGGCAGAGACCGAGCCGGATACTTGTATGAGCCGGCCTTGGGACTCTGTAAATCGGCTGGGCGCCAACCTGTGTATATATAGGCACGACCCGGCGACGGTTCAGGGATAAGAAATAACAACTCGAAAGCCGGGCATAGCGTGTTGGCTCCCTGGCAATCGAAACCCCAATAATTTGATCACAACTAGACGTAGGCTTTTACATGTTAATTCCACGACAAATACGGTCCCTAAGGTTGAGATAGCAGTCCTGACCCTACATGTTGTGTATGTATCTCGTATTTCTATAGCTGATGGGCCCATTTGTATGTGGGCCGAGAAATAAAAAGAAAAACAGGCAAAGTAGGGATTCGAAGCTGCAATCTCTGGCCCATCATTGCGCGAGCTATCCACCAGGCCACACCTGTGCTGTATATAAAATCGGGATGCACTCTCTATTATATGGATATCATTGTCTTTTAAAAATTTCGTGACTTTATAAAATGTCATGAGTTTTTTCTAAAAAAAACCGTTCATCGATTCGAATAATGTTCATGATTAAAAAATATAAGTTCGCTTCTACAAAAAACGTCCATAATTTTTTTAAATATTCAAAACAATGTTTGGGAAATAAAAAAGAAGATTTCAATTTTCTTAAAAAATGTTTACTGATTCAGAAAACATATTTATGAGTTAAAAAAATGATTTTCACAAATAAAAAATGTATCCAAATTTCAAAACTTATTCCTGAATTTCAAGAAATGTTCGCCTATGCAAAAATAAAACTTGTTGACGACTTCCAAAAAAAATTACGCAATTTCAAAAAATGTTCTTGAATTCTAAAAAGATCCACGAATTTGTAAAAAAATCATGAATTTAGAAAAAATTCTCAACTTCAAAATTATGGTGAACATTTTTTCAGTTTGGTGAACAAATTTTGAATTCAAAAAATGTTTATTGATTTTAAAATATGTTCATGAAATAAAAAATATGCACAGTTTAAAAAGTATGTACGTAGTGAGTGCGGGTGGGGGGGGGGGTGCACAACAGGTCCCTCGTGCCAAATAGGAGCCACCAAAAAATGAGCACGGAAAAATAAACACGGAAGACAACTGGACCTGAGCTTTAAAACAAAAAGTAGACATTGCGCCTGTTATTTTTAAGTAAAAAAATATTTAGACCCTCAAAAAAAGAAGCAAGAAGTTTTACTGCCTGAAAAGTTCCAAACATTTATGTATATGCATGTATAGTAGAGGAATATAACTGTGTAAAATTTAATCAATATTCGTGGTTGCATGTGACAGATACAAAAAAGATAAATAAATGAAAAAAGACTTGTTGAACAAAAATTCATCGAAAACATTAACATTATTTTTTGAATGCGTGAACAAAAATCCGGAAATGGAAAGATTTTTGAAAAGTTCTAGTATTTTTTTGTATATTGTGGCCAGTATTTGATTTTTTTCACAAATTTTAATTTTTACAAATTAAAATAAACAGAAAAGGAAGACAAGAAAAAAGAAAGAGTAAAACGAAATATTAAAGAAAATATTGTTCGAAACGATGTGCCTTTTTTTAGGATAGAAAGCATTTGCATCTTATTAGTAGCGACTACTACTATTTTTCGCAAAAAAGCCAGCTTAATTCCCTAGCACGCGCGTACTCGAAAGTAAAAACTGTGCGCAGTACAGTGGAAAGGACAACGTTATTTATATCAAGCGTACTACCTTGAAGAAAACAGAAAAAGCATCCAGTGCGATGGCTAGCGCGCGGGAAGTTCGAAACCTGGCTAAGCCAGCACCCTGATCTACCACGCACTCCACGGCAACGAGTCGCCGCCAGGCGAGGAGGGCGACTCCGGCTCCGGTGCAGACGCGTAGAACAAGTATGCATTAGAAGTTTTTTTTTTTGGAAACTAGATAAAAAATTTGCCATTTTCATTGATTAAGAGAGAAGTTTTAGAGGTTAAGGCCAAAGGCCAAATTACAACAATCACTCTCGCGGCATTATGTTATTCAAGTGCCTTGCTCCCGCAATGCTCCAAAGTAAGGTCTCCTCCTTAATCCTAGCAACGACGACTCCTACCGGAACAACATTATTACGAAAGATTCGTGCATTCCTCTCTTTCCATACCTCCCAAGAGATTAGCAGCATCAAGGAAGCAAGCGGCCTTCGCGATTGGGTCTTCTTGTTAGCATTGTGGCTCCACCACTTTTTAACGGAAGTCGCGTCACTCCAATCGGAAGGATGCACATCATGGAGACCAAGCCAATCTTTGATCATACGCCAAACTCTGAAAGTGTATCGGCATTGGAATAGAAGGTGGGCCCTGACTCCTGAACTTGCTTGCATAGTGGACAAAGGTTATAGTTTGGCCACCCACGACGCTGAAGCCTGTCTGCCGTCCAAATTCTATTGTTAATTGCCAGCCATGCGAAGAACTTGCATTTAGGAGGCGCCCAAATCTTCCAAATGGTCGAAATTATGGTCTTGTCAGTATGGCCATAAAACTGCGCCTTATAGGCCGACGCCGCCGAGTAGTGGCCGTTAGTAGTGAACTTCCAAGTGATAGTGTCGGGCGTGTTGACGTCAAGGTGGACATGTGAGACCCTCTCCCAAAGAGAGACAAACTCAGAGAGGTGTTCAACAGTGATTCCCTGAAGAATGTCCACCTAAGAAGTCCAGAAGTTATCGTGTAGAGCCAATCGAACCGAGCAATTCTTCTTCTTCGACAAGTCATAGATTTTGGAAGCTATGTCCTTGGGCCTAATCCCATCAAGCCAAGGAGACTCCCAAAACTTGGCACGCGTGCCATACCCAACTTGGACCTTGGTAGCCCGGCAAAGATATCTCGGTCATTGTCATCACAAACTTGGACCTTGGACCTATGCATTAGAAGTAGAATCCCGTGTAGTATGAACTACTTTAATTTCCGTTGATCTGTGTCTAATTAAGCTTGTATGCACTATGTTTGGAACTCCGGTGATGTAAATTATGGCGCAAACTACTAGTTTTTGAAATCGTGTTGAATTCTGATGATATATGCGGGATCTATTGTGTCCCAGTGGCATGTCGGCCCGTAAATTCTGTTTACGGGAGCCCGTAAACGATTTCTGCGGCTCGGTCGATTGAGGGATCTCTGAAGTGTTGTTCCATCGGGTGTTGGGTCAAGCTGATATCTGAAGAAAAAGTATTGTTCCAGTCTGAAGAAAGGCTGCTACAGAATTGCAGTCATTTGTATTGCTTTGTGTTGTACTCCACGAGTATAAGTGCAGCAACTAAAATGTATTGTAATACGTTTGGATAAGTTCAATTAGATATTTTTGCAACTTTTTTTTGGCGAAAAAGATTCAGATCTATTACAAAGTTCATTATTAAAAGTACAAAACACCTCAAACATAACAAAAAATTACATCAATGTTTCTATACCACGATGACCACTACCACTGTCAGGACGAGCCACCAACGCGTCGCCGTGGCCTCCCCTATCGAAACCGGTTTGACCTTATCAATGACAGCTGAGAAGTCTTCGTGCACGTGCCCCTAAGGGCCAGCACCCTGGAGCCGTAGTCGTCATCGTTAAACCCTTGAATAGATCTAAAACAAGTAACACCAAATCTCGCCACTGCACACGCACGACGAGAAAGCCTTGCCACTGTTGACAATATGAGCGATTTACCGAATGATTTTATTATCAGAAATACTAGATAAAGCATAACTAATATAGCAGAAATAAAACAAATCATGCGATCTGACGGAGAGAAGGTAAATAGCATCTGCATATATGAATTGTAACCAAATATATCTAGGGCAAACAATAGAACAAGGAACTATGGTAGGACGTCGATGTCGGGGAAGAAGTCGTTGGTGTCCATGATGAACCTGGAACCGGTGGCGAGAGGAAGAGGAAGTTCGCGCGTGGATGTCCTTCTTGTTCTCATGGTCATACATGTGAGGAAAGAACCTCCCTTATAAAGAGGTCCAACTCTCTCTAAACTAGCAATGTGGGACTAAACTTTAGTGGTGTCCCTTGCCTTGCACGAATGAGCTAAAATTTATTAGGAATTTCTAAAATTGTTATTGGGCTTGCCCATAAATAGATAAAATTCCAGCACCCAAGGAGACGGCAGGAATCTACGCCTGAGATCCGTCGACTACGTCTAGATGGACGAATTCGAGGAGGATCGAAGCCCGAAAGACAAAATCAAAGAAGAAGTGCCGCCATAAGCCCGAGCGTCGCACCTGCAAGGACTAAAAAGATATAGCCTAAACTACTAGCCGGAACAAAGTCACTAGGATTCTCCTCCCCGCCACCGGCCGCTGGAGTAGCAGACAAGGGTAGGCAAATCCACGGGTTCATCGGAGAAGTTTGGAGGGAAGAGTTTAGCCTAGCCGCTGAGGGCAAGGGGAAAAAAGTCTTGAAGAAAAAGTTCATAAAAACTCTGATCAGAGACGGGTCATTTTGATAGTTTCACTCAAATACATGGCAATCATGTACACGGCAAAACAACAGCAGTGTTTCTGAATAACATATCCAACCTTCTGGAAATAAACATGAGTTCATATCACAATATTTGGGCAACGAAACATCACTTCAAAATGCCAACACCTACCCTAGTGAGCCATCGGAGGCTTAACGTTTTTTGTGTGTTGTTGCATATCGCTCATGACGAGCGAGAAATGTCGCCCTGCTCGCGTGCCTCAAGTCGGTAACTGCTACATGGACCCGACCCATGTGCGCGACTCTCCTTCTGCGAGTGAGCATAGGGTAGTTTTTTCCGAGTTGTTTCATTTTCAACTAATAAAAACTATGCATTTGAAAAAAATCCATTATTATGAATTCAAAAAAACTTCATGGTTTACTAAAAAATACTGCTCGCAAATTCAAGAAATGCTCGCGAATTCAAAAAACAAATCCCGGATTCAAGAAATATCTGAGAACAATTTTTCTAAAACATGAACAATTACTGAAATACCGAACAATGTTATAAAATGTGAGTATATTTAAAATTTATGTACATTTTTGGAAATTATGAAGACTTTTTAAATTCCAAAAAATGAAATTGTGGGAAATCTTTTAAATTTCAATTATTTCAAAAAATACTATTTTTGCAAATAGGAAAAAGTCCAAAATAAACCTTGAACTTGTAGATCAAAGCTAAATCAAACCCCAAACTTTAAATCCTTAAAATCAGCACACCGAACTATATAATCCCGGTCTATATTAAACCTTGTGCGTTTTTTCGGAGGGATTGTCGACGTGGCAGCTGGTCGAACCGGGATCGCTGGCGACTGGACCGGCCCACCAAACGTGAAACATGTTGTTCTTTTGACTGAAAAATACCAAAAATAAAAATACAAGTGGGGAACCGAACCTGAGATCCGGCGGTGCTGAACTCACGACGTAACCACTCCACCTAATTACCGTTAGTGACAAGTGAAAGGAGCGAACATATTTAACAGGACTAATTAGCATCGAGATTCGAAAACATTTAAGAATTTTTGAAAACATTTTCTTTAAAATAATCAACGATTTTGAAATCCGGATATTCTTAAAAGCAAAATACAGTTTTTTTAAATTCCGAACATATTTCGCAAAAGTGTAAACAAATTTTGGAATTATGATTTTTTTTAAACACAAACACATTTTCAAATGTGACCATTTTGAAATACCTGAATATATTTATGCATGAACCATTTAAACGTGATTTATTTCAAATCAGTAACAATTTTTAAACCTGATTTTTTTGAATTGAGAACAATTTTGGAAAACATGATTTTTTTAAACATAATCATATTTTTTAAAAATAGGAACAAATTTTGAATCCTGAATAATATTTTAGAATGTGAACATTTTCTAAAAAACTTAATAATGGGGAAGGAATCGTATTTTTTCCAGGTTTCAAAATTGTTTGTGTTTTCAGCAATTTGTCCTTTTTTCTGCCAAAAAGGGTTCACACTTTAAAGAATGTTCGGGGCTTTTAAAAAATGGTTCATTTTTGGAAAAGTCATGTCTTTCTAAAACTGCTCGTAATCCAAAAAATGTTCAATTTTTTTAGAAAAATTGTATTTAAAAAATTGGTTTTTTATTTCAAGAATATTCGGATTCCAAAATTGTGGAAAATTTTCAAGAAAATGGTTCAAACAATTGTAGAAAATGTTTCCAAATCTCCACGCTGCATTGGTTTAAATATTTTCACGCTTTTCTTGTCTCAGGAATGGCAATCAGTTAGAGTGGCTAGCAGGAGAACTGTACTAGCGTTAGGTTGGAAGTTCAATTCACAATTCTCTTCTTTTTCAACGTTTTTATGTGGCACGGTTTGGAAAAAATGTTGCAAAAAAAAACATGCTTTGCCCTGCCTGATGGGCCGGCCCAGTCTGACCGCAGCCAACCATCCCGGGTTCTGGACGATCCCTGTTTGGGAAGGCACTTAAGGTTTAAAATAGACTGGGATTAGATAGTTCGGTGTGCTAATTTCAGGGATTTGAAGTTCAGGATTTGATTTAGCTTTGGTCTACAAGTTCAAGGTTTGTTTTGAACTTTTTCCTTGCAAATATATGAAGAAACAAATTAAGATTTTGAAGAAAAATTGTGAATATTTTTTATAATGAAAAGGAGAAAAATAAAATAAAATCGAATAAAACATTAAAAGGTTCGCAAAACAGGTCTCGAATCTTTGGAGAAGATCCCTATAACCGGTCGTAATGATTCGCTCGCCTGCTTTCCTAATGGGTCTGCCTATTTCCAACGCTGGTAAGTGATTGGAGCCTTAAGGCTCACAGTTAGCGCGCGACAGCTATATCTCACTTATAGCGCGACATATGCTGCCGAGGGCTCCTATCTGCCGCTAACTGCGGCAAAACGTCGAGGGAACGCACAGGCGGGTCTCCCCGACTGGGCCGGCCCATGTCGCTCTCCCGTTCCGCCTAGCGAAGAAACTACAGTCGCTTTCCCGTTCCGCCTAGCGAAGAAACTACAGTGCACGCTCGCAAAAAATAATGCGCCAAGCAAGATTCGAACACAAGACCACCTGCAACACAAGTAGTACTCCTACGGTCCTACCACTTGAGATAGCGAGCTAGGTATTTTAATGGGCAGCACGGGAACGTTTTTTAATGGGAAACACTTAAGAACCAAACCGAGCGCAGATAAGAACGTTTTTTAAATTTAGACGCGAAATATTATTTTGGAGAAAAAGGGAATTCTGTTTGAAACCGTGAACATGTTCCAAAATTGTCTATATTTGAAAAAACTCAAACAATTCTATAGAAACGGAAACAATTTTTAAACTCCCCCGCCCCCCCTCCCCCCCCCCCAAAAAAAAACTGAAAAATATCAACATTTTTTGAATGGCAAAACAGTTTTTGGATACGCGAACATTTTTGAAAAATGGGAACTCCTTTTGAATCTCCCGAACAAAATTTTGAAAACACCAACATTTTTTGAAACTCCAAAACAAAATTCAAAGCATGAACAACTTCTAAAAATTGTGAACAATTTTTGAAATCGCAGAACAAAATTTAAAAAAAACAAGAACATTATTTAAAAAATTATGAACATATTTTAAACTCTCAAACTAAATTTGAAAACACCAACATTTTTTTAAACTCTAGAACAAAATTCAAAGCATGAACAATTTTTGAAAATTGCGAACAACTTTTGAAATCCTAGAACAAAATTTGAAAACAAGAACATTATTTAAAAAATTCTGAACATATTTTAAACTCCCGAACAAAATTTGAAAACACCAACATTTTTTGAAACTCCAGAACAAAATTCAAAGCACGAACAATTTTTGAAAATTACGAACAATTTTTGTAATCCCAGAACAAAATATGAAAAGAAGAACATTATTTAAAAAATCGTGAACATTTTTTAAACTCCCAAACTAAATTTGAAAACCCAAATATTATTATAAATTTGAGACAATTTTCGTAATACTGAACAAAATTTGAGAAGTTGTGAAATTTTGAACAATTTTTGGAAAGCACGAATATTTTTTGAATTTATGAATACAATTTGGAAACATTTTTTGAAGGAAAAGGTTTAAAAACAGCCGGCTGATTTCTTGGCTTCATAAGTCGCGTCCGACATGGTCCGATCTCCCTGGATCGTACGGCGCGGTGCCCATCGCTTTCACCGCGCGAGGGAGTCCCACCCATAGTCGCACGTTTTGCGCGTGGTGGGGTTGAACGGAGACTGAGTGGTCCATGTGACTACCCATTTTCATGTTTTTTAATGACTACTTTACATGCAGTTCTTTTGCCACCTAGCTACACGTGAGTGAGCCTGCGAATAACCTCAAGAGAAGCACGAATGGGCATCAAAGGATTTTTGGCACTAACAAGCTAATGGCTGCTTTGGATTTACCGGAAAAATGTTGTTGCTCCGGTGGCCATTTTTCATGGAGATATTTGAACCCATTTTTTCTGTAGCATCGGTCAGACATTGTTTTTTTCGAAAGGGGGGACTCCCCGGCCTCTGTATTAGAACGATGCATACGGTCCCATTTATAAATAAAATAGGTTTAACAAGGTCTTAAAGTCGTGAAACAAAATAAAGGCGAGCTCACATAGAACCTCAACGCCAAAACAATAAAAGGCCATAAAGCCACAACCGGCTGGCAAAATAAAGATAGGAAAACTAATCGTCTATCTTATTACATGACTACCATCCAAACCGGTTGAAAATATCCCGCGCTACCATCTCTCACCGGACAGATCCAGTAACCAAACGCTCCCTGGCCTCCGTCGGAGTGAGTAAGGATCACATACGGATCAATGTCGTAGCACGGAATACAACATGCAAAAAATGAATAGTAGTTCTTCTGTTAAAAGCCAAATCATTTCTGCAATTTCAAATTGCCCATAACAACGCACAAACTCCTACACGAATGTGTCTAGCTGTATCGGACTCTATCCCATCCAGCCACGTTCCAAATAACGAACCGACCGAACTCGGAGGAGTAATGTTAAAGGCAATTTGCACGGTGCGCCACAAAAATTCTCGCCAATGGGCACTCAAAGAAGAGATGATTAATGGTCTCGTCCTGATCACAGAAACTACACCTAGTAGATCATGTCCAATTGCGCTTAACCAAATTGTCCTTTGTTAAAATGACTTGTTTATGGACAAACCACATAAACACTTTAATTTTCAAAGAAACTTTTACTTTCCAAACATGTTTGGAACTAGGAATGACACTCGAGTTAATAACGTCGATATACATCGACTTAACAGTAAATTGTCCAGACCTAGTAAGTTTCCAACACAACTGATTGGGCTGATGAGCTAGCTGAACTTCCATCAGTCTACTCACGAGATGAAGCCATGCTTCCCATCTATCACCAACAAGCACCCTCCGAAACTGAATATTAAGGGGAATGGATTGCATAATCGTTGCAACAAGCGCATCACGTCGCTGAACAATACGATACAGGGTCGGGTACTGGAGCGCCAATGGTGTATCACCAAGCCAAGTATCCTCCCAGAAACGGGTATCGTTGCCATCACCGACTATAAACTTTGTTCTAATAAAGAAGGTTGCCTTAACTCTCATAAGCCCCTTCCAAAACGGCGAATCAGTTGGTCTCACTGTCACCTGTGACAAAGTCTTGGACTGCAGATACTTCTTACGGAGAATCTGCGGCCAAGTTGCGTCAGTTTCAACTGATAGCTTATACAACCACTTACTGAGAATGCATCTGTTCTTGACCTCAAGATTCTCGATACCCAGCCCCCCTTGGTCCTTTGGTCTACAAATAACATCCCACTTGGCGAGTCTATACTTTCTCTTTAGTTCATCACTCTGTCAAAAAAATCTTGATCGGTAGAAGTCCAGCCTTTTCCTAACCCCAACTGGAACCTCAAAGAAAGATAGTAGGAACATCGGCATACTCGTGAGCACCGAATTAATAAGAATCAACCGGCCTCCATAAGACATGAGTTTTCCCTTCCAGCAACTAAGTTTCTTCTCGAACCGATCTTTGATGCATTTCCACTCTTTGTTTGTTAGCTTACGATGGTGAATGGGTATACCTAGGCAAGAAAAAGGTAAAGCCCCTAATTCACATCCACACATCGACCGACTCCTGCCTGCATCCAGAGTATTAAGTTCATAAGAATAGAGTAACGCCTTAAGAAAGATGACATGATGTAGAGGGATAAACTCATGCAATATGATATAAACCCCATCTTTTTATCCTCGATGGCAACAATACAATACGTGTCTTGCAACCCTTTCTGTCACTGGGTAAGAACACCGCAAGATTGAACCCAAAGCTAAGCACTTCTCCCATGGCAAGAAAGATCAATCTAGTAGGCCAAACCAAACCGATAATTCGAAGAGACTTGCAAAGATAAATCAATCATACATAAAAGAATTCAGAGAAGAATCAAATATTATTCATAGATAAACTTGATCATAAACCCATAATTCATCGGATCTCGACAAACACACCGCAAAAAGAGATTACATCGAATAGATCTCCACAAGAGAGGGGGAGAACATTGTATTGAGATCCAAAAAGAGAGAAGAAGTCATCTAGCTAATAACTATGGACCCGTAGGTGTGTGGTAAACTACTCACAACTCATCGGAGGGGCAAGGATGTTGATGTAGAGGCCCTCCATGGTCGATTCCCCCTCCGGCAGAATGTCGGCGAAGGCTCCAAGATGGGATCTCGCGGATACAGAAGGTTACGATGGTGGAAATTGTCTTTCCGGTGCTCCCTGGATGTTTTCGGGGTACGTAGGTATATATAGGAGGAAGAACTACGTCGGTGGCCGCCCGAGGGGCCCACGAGACAGGGGGGCATGCCCTACAGGGGGGGCCTCCTATCTCGTGGGAGCCTCGGATGCTTCTTGGCTTGCACTCAAAGTCCTCTGGATCACGTTCGTTCCAAAAATCACGCTTCCGAAGGTTTCATTCCGTTTGGACTCCGTTTGATATTCCTTTATTTCGAAATACTGAAATAGGCAAAAAAACAATAATACGGGCTGGGCCTCCGGTTAGTAGGTTAGTCCCAAAAATGATATAAATGTGTAAAATAAAGCCCATAAACATCCAAAAGGGGTAATATAATAGCATGGAACAATCAAAAATTATAGATATGTTGGAGACGTATCAAGCATCCCCAAGCTTAATTCCTGCTCGTCCTCGAGTAGGTAAATGATAAAAAGAAATTTCTGATGTGGAAAGCTACCTAGCATAATTCTCAATGTAATTTTCTTTATTGTGGCATGAATGTTCAGATCCAAATGATTCAAAATAAAAGCTTATAAAACATAAAAATAATAATGCTTCAAAGCATACTAACAAATAATCATGTCCTATCAAAATAGCATAGCCAAAGAAAGCTTATCCCTACAAAATCATATAGTTAGGCCATGCTTCATTTTCATTACACAAAATACTCCCATCATGCACAACCCCGATGACGAGCCGAGCAATTGTTTCATACTTTTTAACGCGCTTCAGCTTTTTCAACTCTTACGCAATACGTGAGCGCAAGCCATGGACATAGCACTATGGTGGTATATGGTGGTGGTTGTGAGGACAAAAAGGGAGAAGATAGTTTCACATCAACTAGGCGTATTAACGGGCTATATGGAGATGCCCATTAATAGATATCAATGTGAGTGAGTAGGGATTGCCATGCAATGGATGCACTAGAGCTATAAATATATCTAAGCTCAACAAAAGAAACTAAGTGGGCGTGCATCCAACTTGCTTGTTCACGAAGACCTAAGGCATTTTGAGGAAGCCCATCATTGGAATATACAAGCCAAGTTCTATAATGAAAAATTCCCACTTAGTATATGAAAGTGACAACATAGGAGACTCTCTATCATGAAGATCATGGTGCTACTTTGAAGCACAAGTGTGGAAAAAGAGATAATAGCATTGTCCCTTCTCTCTTTTTCTCTCATTTTTATTTTTTTTTCTTTTTCTTTTTCCCCTTTTTTTCTTTCTTTTTCTTCCTTTTTTCTTTGGCCTTTCTTTTCTTTGGCCTTTCTCATTTTTTTCTTTTCTCATTTTTTTCTTTTTGTAATGTCCGAAGTCTCATCCCGACTTGTGGGGGAATCATAGCCTTCATCATCCTTTCCTCACTAGGACAATGCTCTAATAATGAAGATCATCACACTTATATGGATTTACAACTCAAGAATTACAACTCAAAGCTAGAACAAGATATGACTCTATATGAATGCCTCCGGCGATGTACCGGGATATGCAATGAATCAACAGCGACATGTATGAAAACTATGAAGGTGGCCTTGCCACAAATATGATGTCAACTACATGATCATGCAAAAGAGCAATATGACAATGATGGGATGTGTCATAATAAATGTAACGGTGGAAAGTTGCATGGTAATATATCTCGGAATGGCTATGGAAATGCCATAATAGGTAGGTATGGTGGCTGTTTTGAGGAAGGTAAATAAAGGGTTTAAGATATCGGCGAAAGTTGCGCGGTAATAATAAAGGCTAGCAAAGTGAAAGGATGAGTGTGCGTATATCCATAGACTCACATTAGTCAAAAAAGAACTCATATACTTATTGCAAAAGTCTACTTAGCCCTCAAAGCAAAGTACTACTACGCATGCCCCAAGAGGGATAGATTGGTAAAAAAAGACCATCGCTCATCCCCGACTGCCACTCATAAGGAAGACAATCAAAAGAGCACCTCATGCAACAAATTTGTCACACAACTTTTACCATACGTGCATGCTACGGGACTTGCCAACTTCAACAAAAGTATTTCTCAATTTCATAATTACCCACTAGCATGACCCTAACATTACTACCTTTATATCTCAAAACAATTATCAAGCATCAAGTTGATCATAGCATCCAATTCTTTTTCTATGATAGTTTTTATTATACCCAACTTGGATGCTCATCATTCTAAGACCAACTTTGTAACCATAGCAAATACCATTTTATTCTAAAAGACTCTCAAAATAATATAAGTGAAGCATGAGAGACTAGAAATTTCTTTAAAATTAAGACACCACCGTGCTCTAAAAAATATAAGTGAAGCACTAGAGCAAAAACTATCAAACTCAGAAGATATAAGTGAAGCACATAGAGTGTTCTAGCAAATTCTAATCAAATAGGCTTCTCCCAAAAGGTGTGTACAGCAAGGATGATTATGGTAAACTAAAAGGCAAAGACTAATATAATACATGACGCTCCAAGCAAAACACATAACATGTAGCGAATAAAAATATAGCTCCAAGTAAAGTTAACAATGAACGAAGATGAAAGAGGGGATGCCCTCGAAGATGAAAGAGGGGATGCCTTCCCAGGGCATCCCCAAGCTTAGGCTCTTGCCACTCCTTATTCCGTAGTTCATAAAAAAGCTTTACCCAAAACTTGAAAACTTCACAACGCAAAACTCAACAGGAAATCTTATAAGCTCGGTTAGTGAAAGAAAACAAAACCACCACATAAGGTACTGCAATGAATTCATTCTTCATTTATTTTGGTGTTAAACCTACTGTATTCCAACTTCTCTATGGTTTATAAACTATTTTACTAGCCATATATGCATCAAAAAAAGGAAACAACACACGAAAAACAGAATCTGTCAAAAACAGTACAGTCTGTAGCAATCCGTAACTAACGCAAACTTATGGAACTCGAAAAATCCTACCAAACTAGGACGTACTTGGAAATTAGTTTATTGATCAGAAGAAAAAAGAATAAATGCAAAAGCACGTTTCTGTGATTTATTGAATTTTTTCTCGTGAGCACAAAGTTTCTGTTTTTCAGCAGAATCAAATCAACCATCATCATAGTTTATCCTATAGGTTCTACTTGGCACAGACACTAATTAAAAGATAAAAACACATCTAAACAGAGAGTATATGCAAGATTTATTACTAAATAGGAGCAAAAACAAAAAAACATAAAGAAAATTTGGGTTGCCTCCCAACTAGCGTTATCGTTTAACGCCCCTAGCTAGGCATAAAAGCGAAGATAGATCTAACGAGTGCCTTCTTTGGCACTAAATTCATAATTAGCCCGCATGATAGATTCATAAGGTAATTTGACTTTCTTTCTTGGAAAGTGCTCCATGCCTTTCTTTAATTGAAATTGGAATCTAATATTCCCTTCCTTCATATCATTAATCGCGCCAATCGCTCTAAGGAAAGGTCTACCAAGAATAATAGGGCAAGAAAGATTGCAATCTATATCAAGAACGATAAAATCTACGGGCACCAAATTTCTATTTGCAACAATGAGAACATCATTGATCCTTCCCATTGACTTTTTAATGGTGGAATCCGCAAGGTGCAAATTTAAAGAGCAATCATCAAGATCATGGAAACCTAGAATATCACATAAAGTTTTTGGAATTGTGGAAACACTAGCACCCAAATCACACAAAGCAAAACACTCATAATCGTTAATTCTAATATTTATAGTAGGTTCCCACTCATCATTAAGTTTTCTAGGTATAGAAACTTCCAAATTAAGTTTTTCATCATAAGATTGCAACAAAGCATCAACGATATGTTTGGTAAAAGCTTTATTTTGACTATAAGCATGAGGAGAATTAACAACGGATTGCAACAAGGAAATATAACCTTTTAAAGAACAATTATCATAATCAAATTCCTTGAAATCCGAGATAGTAGGTTCAATGTTATTTGAAGTTGTGACCTCTCCAATCTCACTTTTACCAATTTTAACATCAAGATCCAAAGACTTCGAATTCTTGGGATGCCTTCTAGGCAAAGTTGATTCATCATCAGTCCCATAATCATCAAAATTCATATTGCAAAACATAGATCTAATAGGGGACGCATCAATAACTTTAAGATCTTCATCATTATTTTCATGGAAACTAGAAGAACACGCTTTTATAAAGCTATCTTTCTTAGCACGTAATCTAGCGGTTCTTTCCTTACACTCATCGATGGAAATTCTCATTACTTTGAGAGACTCATTGATATCATGCTTAGGAGGAGAAGATCTAAGTTTAAGAGAATCAACATCAAGCGAAAGTCTATCAATGTTCCTAGCCAAATCATCAACTTTGAGCAATTTTTCTTCAAGCAAGGCATTAAAATTCTTTTGAGAAATCATAAATTCTTTCACACTATTCTCAAAATCAGAGGGCATCTTATTAAAATTACCATAAGAATTATTGTAGGAATTTCCATAATTATTAGAGGAATTACTAGGGAACGGTCTAGCATTAAAGTTTCCTCTATAAGCATTGTTTCCAAAACTATTCCTACCAACAAAATTCACATCCTTAGATTCATTATTATTCTCAATCAAAGAAGACAAAGGCATATCATTGGGATCAAGAGGAGTATTTTTAGTAGCAAACAACTTCATAAGTTCATCCATCTTTCCACTCAAAACATTGATTTCTTCTATAGCATGCACTTTTTTACTAGAAGATCTTTCGGTGTGCCATTGAGAATAATTAGCCATAATATTATCAAGAAGTTTTGTAGTATCTCCTAACGTGATTTCCATAAACGTGCCTCCCGCGGCCGAATCTAAGAGATTTCTAGAAGCAAAGTTCAACCCAGCATAAGTTTTTTGTATAATCATCGATAAATTCAAACCATGAGTAGGGCAATTACGAAGCATCAATTTCATTCTTTCCCAAGATTGGGCAACATGCTCATGATCAAGTTGTTTAAAATTCATAATATCATTCCTAAGAGTGATAATCTTAGCGGGAGGAAAATACTTAGAGATAAAAGCATCTTTGCACTTGTTCCAAGAATCAATACTATTTTTGGGCAAAGATGAAAACCAAACTTTAGCACGATCTCTAAGAGAAAACAGAAATAACTTCAATTTGACAATATTGTTATCCGTATCTTTCTTCTTTTGCATATCACACAAATCAACAAAGTTGTTTAGATGAGTAGCGGCATCTTCACTAGGAAGGCCGACGAATTGATCTTCATAACAAGATTCAGCAAAGCAGCATCGATTTCACAAGACTCAACATCATTAAGAGGAGCAATCGGAGTACTAAGGAAATCATTATTATTGGTATTCGAGAAATCACCCAATTTGGTATTATCTTGCGCCATGGCAACAAGTAATCCAACACACAAGCAAACAGAAAAAGGCAAGCGAAAAGAGAGGAGGAGATTGGGAAGAGAGGGCGAATAAAACGGCAAGGGTGAAGTGGGGGAGAGGAAAATGAAAGGCAAATGACAAATATTGTAAATGCGAGGGAGATGGGTTTGTGATGGGTACTTGTTATGTCTTGACATGAGCGAAGACCTCCCCGGCAACGGCGCGAGAAATCCTTCTTGCTACTTCTTGAGCTTGCGTTGGTTTTCCTCGAAGAGGAGAGGGTGATGCAGCAATAGTAGCATAAGTATTTCCCTCAGTTTTTGAGAACCAAGGTATCAATCCAGTAGGAGGCTCCTCAAAAGTCCCACGCACCTACACAAACAAACTGAGAACTCGCAACCAACGCGATAAAGGGGTTGTCAATCCCTTCACGGCCACTTGCGAAAGTGAGATCTGATAGAGATAGTATGATAAGATAAATATATTTTTGGTATTTTATAATATATATGCAAAAAGTAAAGATGCAAATAAAAGTAGATGGGAAGCAAATATGATAAGAGATAGACCCGGGGGCCATAGGTTTCACTAGAGGCTTCTCTCGAGATAGCATAAGTATTACGGTGGGTGAACAAATTACTGTCGAGCAATTGATAGAAAAGCGAATAATTATGAGATTATCTAGGCATGATCATGTATATAGGCATCACGTCCATAACAAGTAGACCGACTCCTGCCTGCATCTACTACTATTACTCCACACATCGACCGACTCCTGCCTGCATCTAGAGTATTAAGTTCATAAGAACATAGTAACGCCTTAAGCAAGATGACATGATGTAGAGGGATAAACTCATGCAATATGATATAAACCCCATCTTTTTATCCTCGAGGGCAACAATACAATACGTGTCTTGCAACCCTTTCTGTCACTGGGTAAGAACACCGCAAGATTGAACCCAAAGCTAAGCACTTCTCCCATGGCAAGAAAGATCAATCTAGTAGGCCAAACCAAACCGATAGTTCGAAGAGACTTGCAAAGATAACTCAATCATACATAAAAGAATTCAGAGAAGAATCAAATATTATTCATAGATAAACTTGATCATAAATCCACAATTCATCGAATCTCGACAAACACACCGCAAAAAGAGATTACATCGAATAGATCTCCACAAGAGAGGGGGAGAACATTGTATTGAGATCCAAAAGGAGAGAAGAAGACATCTAGCTAATAACTATGGACCCGTAGGTGTGTGGTAAACTACTCACAACTCATCGGAGAGGGGCTAGGATGTTGATGTAGAGGCCCTCCATGGTCGATTCCCCCTCCGGCAGAACACCGGCGAAGGCTCCAAGATGGGATCTCGTGGATACAGAAGGTTACGGCGGGGGAAATTGTGTTTCGGGTGCTCCCTGGATGTTTTCAGGGTACGTAAGTATATTAGGAGGAAGAAGTACGTCGGTGGCCGCCCGAGGGGCCCACGAGACAGGGGGCGCGCCCTACAGGGGGGCGCCCTCCTATCTCGTGGGAGCCTCGACTGCTTCTTGGCTTGCACTCCAAGTCCTCTGGATCACGTTTGTTCCAAAAATCACGCTCCCGAAGGTTTCATTCCGTTTGGACTCCGTTTGATATTCCTTTTCTTCGAAATACTGAAATAGGCAAAAAAACAGCAATATGGGCTGGGCCTCCAGTTAGTAGGTTAGTCCCAAAAATGATATAAATTTGTAAAATAAAGCCCATAAACATCCAAAAGGGGTAATATAATAGCATGGAACAATAAAAAATTATAGATACGTTGGAGACGTATCACGGACACCGGGTAAACCTTCCGTTTCCACTTGCTTTTAGAGACAGTTTGACTCTGCAACCGGTCCTCACAACCAGTCTCAGGAGGGCTACCCATAACCATCTCAGTAGAATCATCCTCTACTTCCGCCTCAGTAATAGGTGGCATAAGATCCGCACAAAAATTGTCGAGCACCCTGACCCCGAGCGCATCTACCTCAGAATCACTCATGGGTTTAACCGCCGCAATATTACGAATCATATCTAAGGCCCGCTCAGCCTCTAGATCCAGAAGATCATTAACAGAATTAGAGATTTCAGTGACATTACTACCCATTGACACTCCTAATTGATTTGCATTTTCAACAATCTCATCATTTGAAAAATGCAGAATGGAATTAGAAGTATTGACCTACATACTAGTAGTGACCTCAACGTCACGGAGCTTGGCCGCCTTCATGGCGCACCGCTGCTGAATGTCGTCCACGTCCGGCTGAGTTTGGAGACGACCACTCACTCGGCGCCCCTCAGACATCGGATCCTGAATCCCTCCAAACGCAATGACCTCCTCCCGAGAGATCCTGGTCGGGGTCGGGCCTCCTGCCTTACCCCAACCGGTAGGGCGGACCACCTGCACGGGCTCCCCCGCAGCCTCGCCAGGAAGTGGAAAGGCACTCACCAAGACCTCAGACGCCTGGTGCGCCCCGCATGACAAAGCCGACAGCGAGCGGGGTGAAAGGAGTGCTAGGGACGCCTGCCCTAGCTCCCCACCCAGCACCGGAGAGGCCACCACCATAGGTGCTGTAGGAGAAGAAGGCTCCAAGGCCACCTGCCCCAAGCCCTCTCCCGAAGGCAAAGCCACCACCAGCAGAGAGGTAGACGCGACGGGAGAGGAGGTATTCGAGGCCACCTGCCCCAGACCCCCTCCCAACGAAGAGAAGGACACGGGTGCCACCTGCCCCGAATCCCCTACCTCAGCAGGAGAAGAGCAACCCGATGCCGCCTGCCCCGGGACTCCTCCCGACAAACCAGCCAGGACCACCGGCGTCATGTCCTGAGGGGGTACAATGTGCTGAGCACGAGAGGGAGTGGCCACCTGCCGACTCACCTCCTCCTCTCCCCAGACCGAGGTCGGCGAAGCCCCAAGATCCCCAGGAATAGTACACACAATATCCTCAAACCCCAAAGCAGGCAACGCAAGCTCATAAGCCTCCTCGGACTCGACCCGATCACTCCACAGCCTCGGGGTGCAGAAGAGGGTCCGAAAGACCCAAATCTCAGAGTCGTCATAGGCACCAAGGAGGGTGGGGCTACACCATCCCTAGTCGTCGCGGTCTCGGACCCCGGTCCCTTGGACAGCTGTCGTCCAGAGTCCTCGACCGGTGGCTCCTCTGCTCTCGCACTGCCGTCACCCTCGTGCATGTCCACATCGGACTCGTGAGCCGCCGCAGCCAGAAGGTTCTCATCCTCAAACTCAGTAACCATATCATAAATCCTGCCTTGATAAGCCCACTATACCACGTCCGGCACATACTCAACGTTCAGAATACTAACCAGAACCCGAGCAATCCCGTGAGCTCTGGTGAACGCCATATCCACACGTTCAGGCTTCCCCACCAAAATGCCCATGCTGGCCACAACCCGAGCATCGTGTAATGGCTTGGAGGGGGCCCTAGAAAACCGCAACCACGCCTGAGTAAGCGGCCTACCCTGAGGCTCCACGAGCTTCCACTCATGAAACTCAAGGATGCAATCAGTTCCCGGCACCTTACACATCCCAAAACTCAACAACCTCTGCAGATCCTCCATGGAAGGAAACTCAACTCTGAACATCTTATCAGTAAGACTGACAAGGTCCCACTGGAAATCCCCAGGGGCCAGCTCCCGAAGCCTCTGCACGATCTGTGCCTCATAGACCTCCCCTCTGGTGACCTTGACAATCCCTGTAGTCATGCTCGGGATCTCATCAGTAACCTCTCACTCATTCGGAGACTCGGAAAACATTAACTCAGAACAGTAAACTCCATACATCATGAGCGACGGTGCCTGATCTCGCAGTATCGGACAGTCCCCAGAGTTGTGTGCCAGCTTACCGCAAGATTCACATAACCGAGCCACACACTCCGCAATGAAGTGACCCTTGTCTCCACAATGATAACAAAGCATCTTTTCCTTCCTGTGCGCCCACTTGGACGCCCTATCAGACTCAGCCCTATCTGACATCTCCGCAGACACATCGGCCATAACCTCGTTCCCAGGAACCTGAACAGTAGCAAGAGCCATCACCACCTCCATAGCATGACTGGTCAACACAGGCTCCTCGACAGCCCCACTATCTGTCATCTGGTCGACCACAACAGGTGGGGGTAGAGGACGTGGATGGTACCGGGCCCCTCAACCGCCCCGCCCACCACGATGGCCATAGTAACCTCCTCGTTGTCAATGACCCGGATCAGAAGGCCCCTCAACGAAGCCTCCAGAAGGACCCAAGAACGGCCTCTCAACTGAACCATCACTTTGCCATGCATAACCACGACCGCCACCCATGGACGAAGAACCCCGGTGCTGGCCAGTCCCATAAGCATCGTATCCGTCATCCCCCCATTGACCCCGGGGCGCAGCCACAGTATCGTTGGACTGCGACGGCGGAGACGGGCGAGCAACGACGTGGGGTGGAGGAGCCGGTCTAGGTACCGAACCCGAAGGCACGGGTGGCCTCGGTGGCACAGCTCCCCGGCCCGCAACTGCCACGGTAGCCGCGCCCGGCACCGGAGGCCGCGGTCCGCCCCTACCGGCCGCAGTCTGCAATAGTGCCTGCCCCGGCGGCCGAGCGCCCAAGTGGCCATCGCCACGACCCAGGGTGCCCGGTGCCAGACCACCACCCGCCAGCGGTCTCTGGCCAAGCGGCACCAGGGCACCATGCCCAGCACCCGCAGCCAGCGGCGGTGCAGCCCCGCCCCGACCTGTTGAAGCCGAAGTGGTGGGCTTTTTGGCGGGCGGCGCCGCAGCCCCGCGGCCAGCCATGGCCTCGAGAGGTCGGATTCTCCTCGCTCGACCAGAACCACACGCCGGGAAGCCTGGAGTCCCACGCCTAGGAACCCTAGCAGCAGCAGACGACGGCGCACGAGCGGTGGAAAGATCGATCGCGTACGTGCATGGGGTATCGCTACGAGGAGGAATAGGGTCAGACATTGCTGCAAGATGATTTACGCATGGAAATCGTTTGAAAACAACCGGATGATTTCTACAAGTAATCATCCGCCTTGGCTGGACGCCACGCGTCGCGGTGGATGCACAACATATTGTTCTTTCCTTTGGACCACTCGTTCGTTATCTTTTCTCTTGACGTGGTACTCTCCTACCTCTCTCCTTCTCTCACCTCTCCGCCCAACTCCGCTGACCACCGCACTGTAAAACTTTACCGGTGCCCCACGTGCTGTTACACCCACGCGTTTTGTCACGGGCACAATGCTGCAGATGACCGCGTTTGCAGTCATGCATGGAGGAGCTTTTCAATCACTTCGCAGCAGTAGCAGTCACTCGGCATTGCGCGGCTCGCCACCGTCGCTGTAATGAACCGTGCCTAGTGCTGCAATGAAGCGTCACCGGGGTCGTTGAGTTTCGCCGACGCTGCAATGGAGTATCGCCGGGGTCGTTGGATGCAACTGTAGTGGAGCTTCGTCGGCGTTGCAATGGAGCGTCGCCGGGGTCATTGGAGCTCCAGGTGTAGTTGCAATGGAGCTTCCAATCAGCTCATCGCAACATCACTGGAGTAGTCGGGCCCATCACTACTGCCATCGAAGCACATCGCCACACCATCATTGAAGCTGCCACATCCGTCATCACAATAGTGTTGCGTCTGTGAAACACGTCATTGCAGTAGCATCGAAGTAGCCGGGCATCTGTTGTAGCATCGTCGTGGTTGTCGAAGCACGAGGCCGCAACATCACCATGACTACTGTACCAAGCACGTCTTTGTAGCATCGTCGTGGCCGTCGAAGCACACCATGGGCACTCGAAGCATGCCATCATCCTCATGGCTGGCTGTACGAAGCATGTCATTGTGCTAACTTCGCGACCATCACTACACTATAATGCCCCGGACACACCCGCCGGTGGTCATTACTCCTGGCGGGATCTGGACTGTCCCCACAGATCAATACTAGTCTTTTCTACGCACTTTGTCCTCACTCGTGCGCACCCGGGAGCAACATCCCGATCGGTCACCCATCCTGAAACTACTCCAAGCTGAGCACGCTTAACTTTGGAGTTCTTTCCGAATGGGCTCCCAGAAAAGAAGGAATTCCTTATTGATATGAGTAGTCTATCATCCCTAATAAGCCAGGCTATCACACACACACCCACTCAGAGGAACCTATGTCCTCGTCGGGCCACAGGAACATTCCCTCTTGGCACATACGTTTGTGCTTCCAGTCCGGCACATGTGCCATGCTGTGTGCCACGACGGGTCACAAACGTCATGAACAACATGACCGCGCACCTGTATGCAAACATCTGTGTAACCGCGAGGGTCGGCTCTGATACCAACTTGTAACGCCCCGGACACACCCGCCGGTGGTCGTTACTCCTGGCGGGATCTAGACTGGCCCCACAGATCAGTACTAGTCTTTTCTACGCACCTTGTCCTCACTCGTGCGCACCAGGGAGCAACTTCCCGGTCAGTCACCCATCCTGAAACTACTGCAAGCTGAGCATGCTTAACTTTGGAGTTCTTTCCGAATGGGCTCTTGGAAAAGAAGGAATTCCTTATTGATATGAGTAGTCTATCATCCCTAATAAGCCAAGCTATTACATACACGCCTCGTAGCATCGCCGCGGCGGTAGTCGCAACATCCTGGAAGAAGTTGGGATGTCATCGCAGCACACCATGGGCATTCGGAGCATCTCATCATGTCATCGTCGGGCCATCGCAGCACACCGCATACCATCACTGCAACCACTTGAAGCAGTGTGGTGTCACAAAAACTGCCATCCAATGTCGCAGCACTGCATCGCGGCCACACAACGATGCCCGTATGTGACACCCAGATAGTTAATCTACAGTGAACCTCTGCTAATGATGCCACATCACCTCGATTACTGATGCTAATCTCGCGTTAGTTCGAAACCGATTCAAATTCAAATTCAAAATCAAGTAAACAATACAAGTTTTCAAATATTAAAACTAAAATGTTCGGGGTGAGCCAAATGATGCATAGGTAAGTATAGTGGAGAAACCACATTTTTAGAAAAGGTTTAATACTCTAAAAATATTTTAAACAATAGCAAAAACAATTAGTTAAATGCCTTTTACAGTTAATAAAATATTAAACTATTTTATTTTTGTCACCAAACTCTTTTGTGGCATTGGGGTATGTTGAAACACTAAAGTAGATGCTAATTATATATTTTTATACAAAATTAAAACAAATTGTAAGTTAAAAGAAAATAAATATAAAGAAAAGGGAATAACAAAAAACAAAACCTAAAAGAAAAAAAAAGAGGGGGAAGGCCTTCCCCAGCTGGGCCTTCCCCAGCTGGCCACCAGGCCAAGCCCAGCCGGCCTCCCCCACTAGCCCAACCGGCCGCCCCCATTCCCCTTATCTCCCCCCGAAACCCTAACCCACCCCCACGACCCCACTCACCACTCCCACTCCCCCCTGATTGGATCGGGATCGGGCGACCCGACCCCGTCGCCGCGCCATCGCGTCCACCTCGTCCGTCGCCGACCGGAGCCCGCCTGGACCTCGCCGGAGAACGCCACGCCAGACTTCCCCGCTGGCCTGCTTCCTTCTACACGCGACGTCCCCGACCTCTACCTCGCGCCCCGCTGCCATTCCCCTACCAGCAATGTGAGCCCCGCCGCCTCGCTCGTCTCCTTGCTCCCTCCCTCTCCCCCGCTGCACCTTCGTGCATCGTTAGTCGCGGCCGTGGCGCCTGACCCGACCTCCGCCTCTTTGCGCTCCGGCCGCACTCGTGCCTGTGTCGCGCCCCCTACTGGTCGCGCTCCTACGCGACGCCCACGGCCGCGTCCGCGCGTACGGACCGCGCCGACCCCGTCCGAGACCGCGTGCCTCGCTCCCCTTTCTCCTGCTTCCGCCGCCTGCTCGCCCGCAACCACGTCGGATCCCTTCGCCAGAAATGGTCGGCCGGCGAGCCCCGCCGTGGCCGCGCCTTGGCCGTCCCCTGCCGCTGCCCTCCCTCCGCCCCTGCTGCCGACTGCTGCATGCTGCCGTGCTACTCCCTCCTTCCCCCGTGGTGGTCCGGCCGCACCCCTCCACGGCCCCGGCGTCCTCCTCCGGTGGCCGCCCGCTTCGCCACGGCCCCGCCCCGCCGTGGCCTCGCCGGCACCCGCGCTTGCGAACTGCCCCGGGCCTCCTCACCCCGGCGATCTGGGCGAACGCCCAGTCGGGCGCCGCAGCGCCCGACCCGCCCCGTAGCGCCCGTGCCCGCTAGCCCCTATGGCCCTATGACATATGGGGCCCTGCCCAGAACGCTTAAAAAGGAATTAAATAAAATAAATAAAAATAATATAATTAATTAATTAAGATAATTAATTAACTTAATTAACCATGTTAGTTAATCTAATTAAACCTAATTAATTAACCTAATCACTTTAATTAAATTGACTAATCCTGTTTAGTTAACTGTGTCAATGATAGACGGGACCCACATGTCAGTTTGACCCAGTCAACACCCTGTTGACTGCTGACGTCATGCTAACGTCATCGTCATGATGATGTCAGCATACACTATTCTGGATAATGTTAGTTTAAATTAATTAATTAAATTCTAAAAATGATTTAAAAATTAGAAAATCATATAAAATAAACCGTAGCTCAGATGAAAATACTTTCTACATGAAAGTTGCTCAGAACGACGAGACGAATCCGGATACACACCCCGTTCATCCACCACGCATCCCTAGCATAGTGAACCTGCAACATTTCACCTCCTGTTCATCTGTCCGAAAACGCGGAACACCGGGGATACTTTCCCGGATGTTTTCCCCCTTCGCCAGTATCACCTACTACCGCGATTGGGCACACCTAGCCCCGCGCATTGTCATGTATTCCATCGTCATGCTTATGTTTGCATTATATTCATTGTTTCTTCCCCCTCTTCTCTCCGGTAGACTACGAGACTGACGCTGCTGCTGGTACCCCGATCGACTACGGTGTTGACGACCCCTCCTTCTTGCCAGAGCAACCACGCAAGCCCCCCCTTGATCACCAGATATCGCCTATTCTTCTCTATACTGCTTGCATTAGAGTAGTGTAGCATGTTACTGTTTGGTTACTCCTATTCTGTTGCATAGCCTGTCATTGTTGCTACAGTCATTGATACCTTACCCGCAATCCTAAATGCTTAGTATAGGATGCTAGTATATCATCATTGGCCCTACATTCTTGTCAGTCTGCCTTGCTATACTATTGGGCCGTGATCACTCGAGAGGTGATCACGGGTATATACTATACATACATATACTCTACAGACGGTGACTAAAGTCGGGTCAGCTTGTTGAGTACCCGCAAGTGATTCCGATGTGGGGGCTGAAAGGACAGGTGGCTCCTGTTGGGGAACGTTGCATAAAATAAAAAAATCTACGTTCACCAAGATCAATCTATGAGTTCATCTAGCAACGAGAGAGAGAGAGATGCATCTACATACCACTTGTAGATCGCGTGCGGAAGCGTTCAAGAGAACGGGGTTGAGGTAGTCGTTCTCTTCGTCATCCTATCACCGGAGATCCTAGCGCCGAACGGACGGCACCTCCGTGTTCAACACACGTACGGTCACGTGACGTCTCCTCCATCTTGATCCAGCAAGGGGGAAGGAGAGGTTGATGAAGATCCAGCAGCACGACGGCATGGTGGTGGATGCAGCAAGACTCCGGCAGGGCTTCGCCATGCAACTGCGGGAGGAGGAAGAGGTGTAGCAGGGGGAGGGAGGCGCCAAGACTCAGGGTGCGGCTGCCCTCCCTCCCCCCTCCTTTATATAGGCCCCCAGGGGGGGTGCCGGCCCTGGAGATTGAATCTCCCAAGGGGGGCAGCGGCCAGAGGGGTGGAGTGCCTCCCAAGGCAAGTGGTGCGCCCCCCCACCCTAGGGTTTCCAACCCTAGGCGCAGGGGGCCCAAGGGTGGGCGCACCAGTCCACTAGGGGCTGGTTCCCTCCCACTTCAGCCCACGGGGCCCTCCGGGATAGGTGGCCCCACCCGGTGGACCCCCGGGACCCTTCCGATGGTCCCGGTACAATACCGGGTGACCCCGAAACTTTCCCGATGGCCGAAATAGCACTTCCTATATAGAATTCTTTACCTCCAGACAATTCCGGAACTCCTCGTGACGTCCGGGATCTCATCCGGGACTCCGAACAACATTCAGTTTGCTGCATACTCATATTCATACAACCCTAGCATCACCGAACCTTAAGCGTGTAGACCCTATGGGTTCGGGAGACATGTAGACATGACCGAGACGCTCTCCGGTCAATAACCAACAGCGGGATCTGGATACCCATGTTGGCTCCCACATGCTCCTCGATGATATCATCGGATGAACCACGATGCCGAGGATTTAAGCAACCCCGTATACAATTCCCTTTGTCAATCGGTATGTTACTTGCCCGAGATTCGATCGTCGGTATCCCAATACCTCGTTCAATCTCGTTACCGGCAAGTCACTTTACTCGTACCGTAATGCATGATCCCGTGACCAGACACTTGGTCACGTTGAGCTCATTATGATGATGCACTACCGAGTGGGCCCAGTGATACCTCTCCGTAATACGGAGTGACAAATCCCAGTCTCGATCCGTGTCAACCCAACAGACACTTTCGGAGATACCTGTAGTGCACCTTTATAGTCACCCAGTTACGTTGTGACGTTTGGTACACCCAAAGCACTTCTACGGTATCCGGGAGTTACACGATCTCATGGTCTAAGGAAGAGATACTTGACATTGGAAAAGCTCTAGCAAAATGAACTACACGATCTTGTGCTGTGCTTAGGATTGGGTCTTGTCCATCACATCATTCTCCCAATGATGTGATCCCGTTATCAACGACATCCAATGTCCATAGTCAGAAAACCATGACTATCTGTTGATCAACGAGCTAGTCAACTAGAGGCTCACGAGGGATATGTTGTGGTCTAAGTATTCACACGTGTATTACGATTTCCGAATAATAAAATTATAGCATGAATAAAAGACAACTATCATGAACAAAGAAATATAATAATAATCCTTTTATTATTGCCTCTAGGGCATATTTCCAATAGTCTCCCACTTGCACTAGAGTCAGTAATCTAGTTACATTTTGATGTATCGAACACCCATAGATTTCTGGTGTTGATCATGTTTTGCTCGCGGAAGAGGTTTAGTCAACGGATCTGCGACATTCAGATCCGTATGTACTTTGCAAATATCTATGTCTCCATCTTGAACATTTTCACGAATGGAGTTGAAACGACGCTTGATGTGCCTGGTCTTCTTGTGAAACCTGGGCTCCTTGGCAAGGGCAATAGCTCCAGTGTTGTCACAGAAGAGAGTGATTGGCTCCGACGCATTGGGTATGACTCCTAGGTCGGTGATGAACTCCTTCATCCAAATTGCTTCATGTGCTGCCTCCGAGGCTGCCATGTACTCCGCTTCACATGTAGATCCCGCCATGACGCTCTGCTTGCAACTACACCAGCTTCTCCACGATTCAACATATACACGTATCCGGTTTGTGACTTAGAGTCATCCAGATCTGTGTCGAAGCTAGCGTCGACGTAACCCTTTACGACGAGCTCTTCGTCACCTCCATAAATGAGAAACATGTCCTTTGTCCTTTTCAGGTACTTCAGGATATTCTTGACCGTTGTCCAGTGTTCCTTGTCGGGATTACTTTGGTACCTACCTACCAAACTTACGACAAGGTTTACATATGGTCTGGTACACAGCATGGCATACATAATAGATCCTATGGCTGAGGCATGGGGGATGACACTCATCTCTTCTTTATCTTCTGCCGTGGTCGGGCATTGAGCCGAGCTCAATCTCACACCTTGCAATATAGGCAAGAACCCTTTCTTGGACTGATCCATTTTGAACTTCTTCAAAATCTTATCAAGGTATGTGCTTTGTGAAAGACCTATGAGGCGTCTCGATCTATCCCTATAGATCTTGATGCCTAATACGTAAGCAGCTTCTCCAAGGTCCTTCATTGAAAAACACTTATTCAAGTAGGCCTTAATGTTGTCCAAGAATTCTATATCATTTCCCATCAAAAGTATGTCATCTACATATAATATGAGAAATGCTACAGAGCTCCCACTCACTTTCTTGTAAACGCAGGCTTCTCCATAAGTCTGCATAAACCCAAACGCTTTGATCATCTCATCAAAGTGAATGTTCCAACTCCGAGATGCTTGCACCTTCCCATAAATGGATCGCTGGAGCTTGCATACTTTGTTAGCATTCTTAGGATCGACAAAACCTTCCGGTTGCATCATATACAACTCTTCCTTAAGATAACCGTTAAGGAATGCCGTTTTAACGTCCATCTGCCATATCTCATAATCATAGTATGCGGCAATTGCTAACATGATTCGGACGGACTTAAGCTTCGCTACGGGAGAGAAGGTCTCATCGTAGTCAACCCCTTGAACTTGTCGATAACCCTTAGCAACAAGTCGAGCTTTATAGATGGTGGCATTACCATCCGCGTCCGTCTTCTTCTTAAAGATCCATTTGTTTTCTATCGCTCGCCGATCATCGGGCAAGTCAGTCAAAGTCCATACTTTGTTTTCATACATGGATTCTATCTCGGACTGCATGGCTTCTAGCCATTTGTTGGAATCTGGGCCCGCCATCGCTCCTTCATAGTTCGAAGGTTCACCGTTGTCTAACAACATGATTTCCAGGACAGGGTTGCCATACCACTCTGGTGTGGAACGTGTCCTTGTGGACCTACGAAGTTCAGTAGCAACTTGATCCGAAGTACCTTGATCATCATCATTAATTTCCTCTCCAGTCGGTGTAGGCACCACAGGAACATTTTCCTGAGCTGCACTACTTTCCTCCATCTTACTCCTTTCGAGAGAAACTCTTTTTCCAAAAAGGATCCGTTCTTGGCAACAAAGATCTTGCCTTCGGATCTAAGGTAGAAGGTATACCCAATGGTTTCCTTAGGGTATCCTACGAAGACGCATTTTTCTGACTTGGGTTTGAGCTTTTCAGGTTGAAGTTTCTTGACATAAGCATCGCATCCCCAAACTTTTAGAAACGACAGCTTAGGTTTCTTCCCAAACCATAATTCGTACGGTGTCGTCTCAACGGATTTAGACGGTGCCCTATTTAAAGTGAATGTAGCTGTCTCTAGAGCGTATCCCCAAAATGATAGCGGTAAATCGGTAAGAGACATCATAGATCGCACCATATCCAATAGAGTGCGATTACGATGTTCGAACACACCGTTACGCTGAGGTGTTCCAGGCGGCGTGAGTTGTGAAATGATTCCACATTTCCTTAAGTGCGTACCAAATTCGTGACTTAAATATTCTCCTCCACGATCCGATCGTAAGAATTTTATCTTTCGGTCACGTTGATTCTCTACTTCATTCTGAAATTCCTTGAACTTTTCAAAGGACTCAGACTTGTGTTTCATCAAGTAGACATACCCATATCTACTCAAGTCATCAGTGAGAGTGAGAACATAACGATATCCTCCGCGAGCCTCAACGCTCATTGGACCACACACATCAGTATGTATGATTTCCAATAAGTTGGTTGCTCGCTCCATTGTTCCGGAGAACGGAGTCTTGGTCATTTTGCCCATGAGGCATGGTTCGCATGTGTCAAATGATTCATAATCGAGAGACTCTAAAAGTCCATCAGCATGGAGCTTCTTCATGCGCTTGACACCAATGTGACCAAGGCGGCAGTGCCACAAGTATGTGGGACTATCGTTATCAACTTTTCATCTTTTGGTATTCACACTATGAATATGTGTAACATTATGTTCGAGATTCATTAAGAATAAACCATTGACCATCAGGACATGACCATAAAACATATCTCTTATATAAATAGAACAACCATTATTCTCGGATTTAAATGAGTAGCCATATCGTATTAAACGAGATCCAGATACAATGTTCATGCTCAAACTTGGCACTAAATAACAATTATTGAGGTTTAAAACTAATCCCATAGGTAAATGTAGAGGTAGCGTGCCGACGGCGATCACATCGATCTTGGAACCATTCTCGACGCGCATCATCACCTCGTCCTTCGCCAGTCTCCGCTTATTCTGCAGCTCCTACTGTGAGTTACAAATATGAGCAACGGCACCGGTATCAAATACCCAGGAGTTACTACGAGTACTGGTAAGGTACACATCAATTACATGTATATCACATATACCTTTAGTGTTGCCGGCCTTCTTATCCGCTAAGTATTTGGGGCATTTCCGCTTCCAGTGACCCTTCCCTTTGCAATAAAAGCACTCAGTCTCAGGCTTGGGTCCATTCTTTGACTTCTTCCCGGCAACTGGCTTACCGGGCGCAGCAACATCTTTGCCGTCCTTCTTGAAGTTCTTCTTACCCTTGCCCTTCTTGAACTTAGTGGTCTTATTGACCATCAACACTTGATGTTCTTTCTTGATTTCAACCTCTGCTGACTTCAGCATTGAAAATACTTCAGGAATGGTCTTCACCATCCCCTGCATATTGTAGTTCATCACAAAGCTCTTGTAGCTCGGTGGGAGCGACTGAAGGATTCTGTCAATGACCGCCTCGTCCGGTAGGTTGATCTCCAGCTGGGACAGGCGGTTGTGCAACCCAAACATTTTAAGTATGTGCTCACTGACAGAACTGTTTTCCTCCATCTTACAACTATAGAACTTGTCAGAGACTTCATATCTCTCAACCCGGGCATGAGCTTGAAAAACCATTTTCAGCTCCTCGAACATCTCATATGCTCCGTGTTGCTCAAAACGCTTTTGGAGCCCCGGTTCTAAGCTGTGAAGCATGTCGCACTGAACGAGGGAGTAATCATCAGCACGTGACTGCCAAGCGTTCATAACGTCTTGGTTCTCTGGGATGGGTGCTTCACCTAGCGGTCCTTCTAGGACATATGCTTTCTTGGCTGCTATGAGGATGATCCTCAGGTTTCGGACACAGTCCGAATAGTTGCTGCCATCATCTTTCAGCTTGGTTTTCTCTAGGAATGCGTTGAAGTTCATGTTGACATGAGCGTTGGCCATTTGATCTACAAGACATATTTTGCAAAGATTTTAGACTAAGTTCATGATAATTAAGTTCATCTAATCAAATTATTTAATGAACTCCCACTCAGATTGACATCCCTCTAGTCATCTAAGTGTTACACGATCCGAGTCGACTAGGCCGTGTCCGATCATCATGTGAGACGGACTAGTCATCATCGGTGAACATCTCCATGTTGATCGTATCTTCCATACGACTCATGTTCGACCTTTCGGTCTCTTGTGTTCCGAGGCCATGTCTGTACATGCTAGGCTCGTCAAGTTAACCCTAAGTGTTTTGCATGTGTAAAACTGTCTTACACCCGTTGTATGTGAACGTAAGGATCTATCACACCCGATCATCACGTGGTGCTTCGAAACGACGAACTTTAGCAATGGTGCACAGTTAGGGGGAACACTTTCTTGAAATTATTATAAGGGATCATCTTATTTACTACCGCCGTTCTAAGTAAACAAGATGCATAAAACATAATAAACATCACATGCAATTATATAAAGTAGTGACATGATATGGCCAATATCATATAGCTCCTTCGATCTCCATCTTCGGGGCTCCATGATCATCTTCGTCACCGGCATGACACCATGATCTCCATCATCATGATCTCCATCATCGTGCCTCCATGAAGTTGCTCACCAACTATTACTTCTACTACTATAGCTAACGGCTTAGCAATAAAGTAAAGTAATTACATGGCGTTAAATCATTGACACGCAGGTCATACAATAATTAAGACAACTCCTATGGCTCCTGCCGGTTGTCATACTCATCGACATGCAAGTCGTGATTCCTATTACAAGAACATGATCTCATACATCATAATATATCATTCATCATTCATCACAACTTTCGGCCATATCACATCACATGACAATTGCTGCAAAAACAAGTTAGACGTCCTCTAATTGTTGTTGCATCTTTTACGTGGCTGCAATTGGGTTCTAGCAAGAATGTTTTCTTACCTATGAATAACCACAACGTGATTTTGTCAACTTCTATTTACCCTTCATAAGGACCCTTTTCATCAAATCCGCTCCAACTAAAGTAGGAGAGACAGACACCCGCTAGCCACCTTATGCAACTAGTGCATGTCAGTTGGTAGAACCTGTCTCACATAAGCGTACGTGTAAGGTCGGTCCGGGCCGCTTCATCCCACAATACCGCTGAAGCAAGAAAAGACTAGTAGTGGCAAGCAAGTTGACAAGATCTACGCCCACAACAGATTTGTGTTCTACTCGTGCAATAGAGAACTACGCATAAACCTAGCTCTGATACCACTGTTGGGGAACGTTGCATAAAATAAAAAAAATTCTACATTCACCAAGATCAATCTATGAGTTCATATAGCAACGAGAGAGAGAGAGATGCATCTACATACCACTTGTAGATCGCGTGCGGAAGCGTTCAAGAGAACGGGGTTGAGGTAGTCGTTCTCGTCGTGATCCTATCACCGGAGATCCTAGCGCCGAACGGACGTCACCTTCGCGTTCAACACACGTACGCTCAGCATGACGTCTCCTCCGTCTTGATCCAGCAAGGGGGAAGGAGAGGTTGATGAAGATCCAGCAGCACGACCGCGTGGTGGTGGATGCAGCAGGACTCCGGCAGGGCTTCGCCATGCAACTGCGGGAGGAGGAAGAGGTGTAGCAGGGGGAGGGCGGCGCCAAGACTCAGGGTGCGGCTGCCCTCCCTCCCCCATCCTTTATATAGGCCCCCAGGGGGGGCGCCGGCCCTGGAGATTGAATCTCCCAAGGGGGGCGGCGGCCAGGGGGGTGGAGTGCCCCCCAAGGCAAGTGGTGTGCCCCCCACCCTAGGGTTTCCAACCCTAGGCGCAGAGGGGCCCAAGGGGGGGCGCACCAGCCCACTAGGGGCTGGTTCCCTCCCACTTCAGCCCACGGGGCTCTCCGGGATAGGTGGCCCCACCCGGTGGACCCCCGGGACCCTTCCGGTGGTCCCGGTACAATACCGGGTGACCCCGAAACTTTCCCGATGGCCGAAACAGCACTTCCTATATATAATTCTTTACCTCCAGACAATTCCGGAACTCCTCGTGACGTCCGGGATCTCATCCGGGACTCCGAACAACATTCGGTTTGCTGCATACTCATATTCATACAACTAGCGTCACCGAACCTTAAGTGTGTAGACCCTACGGGTTCGGGAGACATGTAGACATGACCGAGACGACTCTTCGGTCAATAACCAACAGCGGGATCTGGATACCCATGTTGGCTCCCACATGCTCCTCGATGATCTCATCGGATGAACCACGATGTCGAGGATTTAAGAAACCCCGTATACAATTCCATTTGTCAATCGGTATGTTACTTGCCCGAGATTCGATCGTCGGTATCCCAATACCTTGTTCAATCTCGTTACCGGCAAGTCACTTTACTCGTACCGTAATGCATGATCCCGTGACCAGACACTTGGTCACGTTGAGCTCATTATGATGATGCACTACCGAGTGGGCCCAGTGATACCTCTCCGTAATACGGAGTGACAAATCCCAGTCTCGATCCGTGTCAACCCAACAGACACTTTCAGAGATACCTGTAGTGCACCTTTATAGTCACCCAGTTACGTTGTGACGTTTGGTACACCCAAAGCACTTCTACGGTATTCGGGAGTTACACGATCTCATGGTCTAAGGAAGAGATACTTGACATTGGAAAAGCTCTAGCAAAACGAACTACACGATCTTGTGCTATGCTTAGGATTGGGTCTTGTCCATCACATCATTCTCCCAATGATGTGATCCTGTTATCAACGACATCCAATGTCCATAGTCAGGAAACCATGACTATCTGTTGATCAATGAGCTAGTCAACTAGAGGCTCACTAGGGACATGTTGCTGTCTAAGTATTCACACGTGTATTACGATTTCCGGATAATACAATTATAGCATGAATAAAAGACAACTATCATGAACAAAGAAATATAATAATAATCCTTTTATTATTGCCTCTAGGGCATATTTCCAACAGCTCCATCCCGGTAGAGGTGGGCCTGGGTTCCCGACGGCCCCCGACTGTTACTATGTGGCGGAGCGATAGGGCAGGTTGAGACCACCTAGGTGAGAGGTGGGCCTGGCCCTGGTCGGCGTTCACGGTTGTTTCATAATAACACGCTTAACGAGATCTTGGTATTTGATCTGAGTCTGGCCACTAGCCTATACGCACTAACCAACTACGCGGGAAAGATATGGGCACTCGACGTCGTTGTATCAACCGAAGCCTTCGTGACGTCAGTGACTGAGCGGCGCGCGCCGGGTTGGACTGCGTTAACGCAACTTCCTTTGTAATGGAGGTTGCTAGGTCTGCTCACCGGCCGCCCACGCAACGTGCAGGTGTGCAATGGGCGGTGGGCCCATACCCCTGCGCGCATAGGATTTAGACCGGCGTGCTGACCTCTCTGTTCTGCCTAGGTGGGGCTACGACGTGTTGATCTTCCGAGGCCGGGCATGACCCAGGAAAGTGTGTCCGGCCAAATGGGATCGAGCGTGTTGGGTTATGTGGTGCACCCCTGCAGGGAAGTTAATCTATTCGAATAGCCGTGATCTTCGGTAACAGGACGACTTGGAGTTGTACCTTGACCTTATGACAACTAGAACCGGATACTTAATAAAACACACCCAGACAAGTTCCACATACAACCCGGTGATCGCTTTTCCACAGGGTGATGAGGGGAGGATCGCCGGGTAGTGTCGTGGAATTATCACGTCAGATGTCCTCGTGAAGGGACTTAGTCGTGGAGCCATCGCAATGGGTTAGCTTGAAGGGGTTAAACCGGACAAGGGACACAGGAGTTATACTAGTTCGGCCCCTTCGATGAAGCTAAAAGCCTATGTCTAGTTTGTGATGGGATTGATTGGGTTTCGATGATCAGGGAGCGGAATACGCTTGCCTGAGTCTCGAGTTGTTGTCTGTTGTCCCTAAACCGCCGCCGGGTCGCCCCTTTATATACACACGTTGACGCCCGGCCGATTTACAGAGCCCCGAGGCCGACTCATACAAAGTGTCTGGCTCGGTCTCTCCTTTCCTAACTTATACTACAAGTTTACATAGTCATGGCGGTTTACCACTATGGGCCCTAATCCGCCTTTGGGCTTCGGGCTTCTATGCTTCTTTTAGTAAAGCGCCATCTTCTGGATCTTCATGGGCTTTAACATAGTCAAGGGTGAACCGGACCCTCCTGGCCTGTTTATACTCAGTAGCTATATCCTCCACATTAGGCCCCATATTGATTTGAATTTGTTCATGTCAATCTTCAATACTTCAAATATCCCCTTGCAGGCATCTTCTTGTACTTTCGTAAACCGCCATATTGTCTTCTCCTGAAACTTTGTAAACCGCCGTGACATCATCCTCTGAACGCAACAACGGTCCATCATGCCATCATCTCTGTAAACATTAATTAAAAAAGATTCCCTTCACTTAATGGTTATCTCGAAAATCGAGGCGACAGGCGCACTTATTCTGCCGTTTCAGGCTCCTTGATTCCCGCGCCTGCCGTTTTACTCTCTCCTCTATAAATAAGGTCCGAGGGCCCTTCTCTCTTTTCCCCTTTTGCCTTCTTCTTCCTCACGACGCCCAAGCTCTGGAGCTTCGCCGCCGTCCACGACCTTCGAGATCTGCATCAACAAAGGCCGCTGCATCAACCTGAAACGGACCAGACTTTCGTCATCCTTCTTCCGTAGTAGATCTGCAGTGGTAAACTTCCTTTCTCCTTCGTCTTTAGATCTGTTTCTAGGGTTCCCGAGTTCTTCCGTACAGTTCTTCATCTTTCTTTGTTCTTCCATCTGCCGCGACAATTTTTGACCCAGTAATAGTGTAGATCTCATGCGGTAGGTACCCTTCGTCCATTTTTAATGCTAGCAGATCGTTCTTTTACCTCTGTAGAGTACATGGCCTTCCTTGCCCCATTTAGCTCCTTTAGAACTCAGATAAAAAACTGCTTTATAGATGTTGGTAGATCCAAATAAATTTGACCATTGTGTGAAACCTGTTTCTGTCAATACTTAGCAGAAATTTCGAATTCTGGCCATTCTGCCTACACGCGGTTTAACTCCTTAATAGTCAATCCGCCATATAGCATTAGCCCTCTCTTAAACCGCCAACTGAACTTCCACAATATTCTTCTCCAGTTTAACACTGAATTAGATACCTTAAACCGGCACTTTTATCTTTAGTTTCTCTTTCCGGAATGTCAAAGCAATTTTTTGCTTGCAACTGGGTTCCATCCCGGATTACAGAGACACGGATCAATGGTTATGTCACCACTGGTGCCTTAGCCTCAAAGAGGGCTCTCCACTGGCGAGTTCCGGAATCGGAATGTCCACTTGAACCTCAAGAAGGAGAGGTGATTGTTTTTATGCAACACTTAGACCGGGGATTCAGTCCGCCTGGATCAAAAATTTCCCGGGATGTCCTCGCAAGCTTCCAACTCCATCCGCAAGATATTGGTCCGAACTTCGTGTCAAATATATGCAACTTTCAAGTATTCTGCGAAGTCTATCTTCAAGAAGAGCCAACTGTGGAGTTATTCTGGGATTTCTTTCATCTGAACCGCCGCACAGAATTCTCAGATGGCCCCAACACAGAGCTTGGTGGCGTGTCAATTCAAAAAAGGAAAGAAGTTGATTTCCCTCATGCCAAACATCATAGCCATCCTAAAGATTGGAACCAGACCTGGTTTTACTGCCGGAACACTGCTCCTGATGGAGAAAATCCCTTTCCGGGCTACCGCCCTCATCGGCTTAGCAATGGCCACCCACTGCCTCCGTGTTTAACCGCCGCAGAATGGAAGAATTTTGCTCCTCAACTCTCCAAGCTCCGGGCTCTGATGGCCAATGGTTTAACTGGCATTGATCTTGTCCGCTGCTGGGTTTCTTGGGGCATTCTGCCTTTGAGCCGCCGCCCCGGATTGATGCATGAGTATACCGGCAATGTAAAAGACCCTCAACGATATCATGAAGTAGTAATGACCGACCTTGAAATCACCGAATGTGTAAAGAAGATGCTTGATGAACCGGTCTCTGCATGTAGCCAAACCGGTTTGGCTCCGTTTTACGTCTCCAATAAACCGCCGTCGGTAAGTTCATGTACATACTTCACTGATTTACTTCCGTATTGACTGTCTACTAACCTTTCTCTGCCTTAATCTCAGGCCAACAGCTCTTTCTGGAAACGGACTAAACCGGCCCGTGCTCCTCGTGTAAAAACCAAAGCCACCAAGAAGCCTGGAAAGAAGAAAACCGCCGAATCTTATGATCCGCCGGAGGAGGAAGAATCAGATGATGAGGTAGAACTTGACTCACTTGGCTCCTTTTTCGTATATCTTATTGACAATGACCCTCTTCAGGATGACGCTGAGGCCAGCCATGCAGATCATGTTGAGGTAATTCTTCTTTCTTCCGACTCAGATCCTGTGTCGGTTCAAAGAATTCGCCGTACAGTCCGGAAAGTAAAACAATCTCACCCCCTTGCTCATTTGGATCCAAAATTTTCTTTGAAGAAACGGCAAGCGGAAGAACGTCGCACAACCCGGCATAGTGGTCAACAAATCACTTCGTCCAGTTTAGCTGATACACCCTCCCGGAAACGCCGTCCAGAGGTGATTTGTTCTCCTGAAAAACAATATCCTTTAAAAGGTTTCTTCCAATGCCCTCTCAATCCGTTTGACCCAAATTACCATGCTTCTTCCAGCTCGTCTGGCGGTTCATCAACCACCCAATTGCCTCCTCTCAAAGTTGTCGCTGGGTAAGTGTTACCTGATTTATAACTTTATTTGTTGGTTTACCATA
Organism: Triticum aestivum; assembly: GCF_018294505.1. Classification (NCBI taxonomy): domain Eukaryota; kingdom Viridiplantae; phylum Streptophyta; class Magnoliopsida; order Poales; family Poaceae; genus Triticum; species Triticum aestivum. The sequence continues at coordinate 67,086,233 of NC_057795.1, read as the reverse complement.
GTCTAACCTTTGATGTTACAGCGCCAAAGCTCGATTAAGCAAGAAGGCCAAGACCAGCGACCCTACTGTTGAAGTTGATCCGGAAAAGACGCCCGAGCATTAGGACGAACACCCAGAAGTTGCCATGGACAGCTCTGCCGGGCCGAATCAAGATGGTAATGCTAATCCACCAGAAGTTGAACCGACTGCATTAGCTGACACTTCACATCCTCCTGCTCCACCAAGCCCAGCAATGGAACAATGGGACTCAACTGCCGATCCGCCAAGTCCAATTATCAAACCGCCAAGCCCTTCCACGAAAGTACCAAGTCCAGTTCAGAATATTGATTCTTCCAGCCCAGCCAAGGATGATGACGTTGTTGTTACAGGAACTGCATATAACGCCCCTGGTAATCCGGTTGTTCTGTCAAAGCACACTGCTAAGGATGAATTTGCTGCCATGAACAAGGGGAAAGGGAAGACTGATTTGTCTGCTTATACCGATCTCACTGCTCAAGATCTTCATTCCGGCTTTCTGAACCGGCTGTATACAAGCCGCGACTTTGAAGCTGGTTTAGTAAATCTGATGAAGGAGCGCTATGAGGTAAACATTATTGCTTCTTGTTTTGTACCTTCAGTGCATTGTAGCCCCCAAGGGCGGGTTTGTCTTGAAAAAGTCAAACCGGGACTTCATATACTTCATGCAGTAACTTGCGAAATTTTCTTTGTCTGATCAAACACACATTAGCCCCCAAGTGCCAGGATTAAAACTTGTATTAATCCTTGGGACTTCAAATACCCGCATAAAAAATGATCCGCATTAGCCCCCAAGTGCCGAGTGTATAACTAGTTATATGCTTGGGACTTTGAAAAGATATTAACATGCTCTCTTACTGTTGTAGAGTGAAATAAATCAACAAATCTCGCAAATTGCTGATCTTCGAGCAAATCTCGAAACCCAACAAACAGAATCCACCAAGGCCAAGGAGGAGCTGAAAACTGCCTTGACCACCATGGAGCAGCTTAAAGAATGGTTTAAGTCTGAACGGGCCAACTGGGACACCGAGAAGGCCGGACTGGTGAAGCGGGCGGAGACTGCTGAAGCGGCTCTTGAACCGGTGGCAGAAGAATTGTCTGGACTGAAGCGCCAAATCAATGCCATGACCACTGCCATATTTGGTAAGTAGTGGTTGCCAAAAGTTGTATACCTTTGAAATTTCATCGTTTTAACATGTATTTCCTGAACCGATATAGGGAGTCGCATCGCTCACCTAGGTTCTGACATGCGGAAAAAGCTTAAAGCGGCATATACACTGATTGAACAGTTGTATACCGGCGCTCAACGGGTTATATGCGCAACTTCATATGATAATGCGGCACCAACACTTATCAAATATACGCTGGATCGTCTCTCAATGACGCCAGCGCAAATAGAAGAGCTGAAGCGATCCGCTGCTCGGGCAGGCGCTTTGCTAGCGCTGACTCGAGCCAAGGCATGGATAGCTGATCTTGATCCGGCTGATATATCCAAAGGCTTCCCCAGTGCACAACAAAATGGCGAAGATTTTGACAATGACGCCCTGAAACGGATAACAAGGGAGATGCGTCCTTTGGCAAGTCAACTAGCAGAAGAGGCGAACCTGACGGTTCACTGATCTTTCTATGATGCAAACAACAAACGGGTTGAAGCTGTGATTCCTGAAGTGCAGAACCTCATTCCACCAATCCGTAAGCACACTTACGCCCCTGATGTTGATCCGGCTGAGATTATAAGTGAAGAGGCTGTCTTTCAGGCCTTGACCCGGATTGACTGGACCACCAGATGACCCATCTACCTCACGCCATTGGATGAGGAGGAGGCTGAACCAACGCCAGATGACCCATCTACCTCACGTCAACCCGGTGATGAAGCTTAATCCGTCAAGGCGGTTGATATATCATGAACGATCCATGAATAATTCCATATTTTGGGCCTTGGAGTGCCGTGTAATAGGATAGCAAAAAACTTATGATGTTCTACTGCCATCGTGCAAGAGATATTTTGCGTGGATCCGCCATATCAATGTCAATTTTGTTCCAAGTATCATAATATGCAATTCCTGTATTCACAAAAAGACAAAGGGTCCTGGCGGTTTACCGCCGGACGGGTCATAATGCCCAAAATAGGCCGGATTGATAATTAAATCATAAAAAGATGAAATTATACATACCGGTAATATAAGATCCCTGGTTAGTTGGCTGGCCAACTTGAATTGCGATAAGGGTGAAAAAACCCAAATCTGAATTATTTGTATCTCCATCATTTTCTGATGTCGTAGATTAAGTCATACCGGGTAATGATTCACGCCAGATGATCCGGGCTGTTGACAGGAAGTCAACGCCAAGCCGGGTTAAGAAACTCTGGTTTAAAATGAATGCCTGTCAACGTGTAGTTGCAAACCAAGCCGGTTTAAGGAATACCGGGCGAAGAAGATGACGGATCAAGCCAAGAAAAATCGGTTTAACATAAAATGCAGCCAAAACTCAAATGAAAACCGTGTAGTCGAGGCTTTTTGGGGGATGCCAAGCCCAAATGCGAGATTTTTGTGGGCTGCCAGGCCACTGAGTTGAACCATTTAACAAAGCCTTTTAAGATGGACCTCCAACTAACCAATCACCGTTTTAACTTTGACAAGTGCAGGGTCTCAAGGAGAGTAACTGTCAAACGTTCGGAGGGCCGTGCCAGGATGACCTGGATAGGAGTGTCTTACTTGATGAAGGCAGGTTAACCCGGGGTTTTAGGTAAATGTACCAGGCTTCCAAGCCGTGGGTCGATACCCAGCTACAAGGGTCCATTCAGACTTCTTGGTATTGGACCAAGGAGCCCCAAGTAACGTGATGAGCTGTGCTCATTAGGTGCCTATGTTTGAGTTGTGCATAGCATCGAAACTCTCTTTGGCCCTTTGAGTGTGAAGCTCCCAAGCTTTGTGGCGTGATAGCCGGTTTAATGGGTAGTACTTCTGATTTGTCAGCTGAAGCCCCCATGTAGCTCAAAGAATATTTGAGAAAAAACAGCAGAGGCCCCGCTTGAAAGCAAGGATGCTGATTTATTTATTGATGATAATATATACATTGTCAAAATATGTACATAAAAAAGAGCTTGTGGCTCAAGTGTAGTAAGGCCGGAGGAGAGCTATGTTCCAGGGCCGCTGGGTCTGCTCCTCAGATTTGCGTGAGTCATCTCGAACGTCAATGAGGTAGTATGATCCGTTGTGCAGATTCTTGCTGACCACAAAGGGTCCTTCCCAAGGCGGGGATAATTTGTGTATGCCGGTCTGATCCTGGATAAGCCGGAGCACCAAGTCACCTTCTTGAAAGGCTCTTGTCCTAACCAGGCGGCTGTGATAACGCCGCGGGTCTTGTTGATAAACCATCGAGCGTGCCAAAGCCATATCCCGCTTCTCATCTAGCAAATCCAGTGCCTCTTGGCGGGCTTGCTCGTTATCTGCTTCAACGTAATTAGCAACCCGGGGCGACTCATGATGTATATCACTTGGGAGAACCGCCTATGCCCCGTAGACCATAAAGAAATGTGTGTATCATGTTGATCGATTGGGAGTGGTGTTGATGCTCCACAACACAGAAGGTAATTCTTCCACCCAACAACCCGGCGTCCGCTTCAAGGGAATCATGAGCCGGGGTTTAAGACCCTTTAAGATTTCTTGATTAGCTCGCTCTGCTTGACCGTTGGATTGAGGGTGCGCCACAGATGCTAGGTCAAGCCGGATGTGCTCCCTCTGACAGAAATCCTCCATCTCACCTTTGGAGAGGTTAGTACCATTACCCGTGATAATGATGTGTGGGTAGCCAAAACGGAAAATAATCTTTTTGAGAAATTGAACCGTCGTAGCTGCATCACAGTTGCTAACAGGCTCCGCTTCAACCCACTTGGTGAATTTATCAACTGCCACCAACATGTGGGTCTTCTTGTCTCGGGAACGTTTAAAGGGTCCCACCATATCAAGCCCCCAAGTAGCAAAAGGCCAAGTGATGGGAATCATCCGTAGCTCCTGAGCCGGAACATGGGCTCTGCGTGAATTTTTTTGACAAGCATCACATCGCTTTACCAGATCCTCCGCATCAGCATGAGCTGTCAACCAGTAAAACCCGTGACGAAAAGCTTTTGCAACCAGGGACTTTGAACCGGCATGATGACCACAATCCCCTTCATGAATTTCCCGGAGGATCGCTTGGCCTTCTTCTGGAGAAACACAACGCCGAAATACGCCTGAAACACTACAACAGTGTAACTCGCCATTGTGAATAACCATGGACTTAGAGCGCCAGACTATTTGTCGGGCCAGGACTTGATCATTTGGTAACTCACCCCAGCTCATATATGCCAGATATGGAACCGTCCAATCCGGCACGACGTGTAAAGCGGCCACCAGCTGCGCCTCTGGATCAGGAACAGCCAGATCCTCTTCTGTTGGCAATTTAACAGACGGGTTATGCAAGATATCCAAAAAGGTGTTAGGAGGTACCGGTTTACGCTGAGATCCAAGTCGGCTCAAAGCGTCTGCCGCTTCGTTTTTGCACCAATCAATATGCTCAACCTGGTAACCTTTGAAGTGACCCGCCACAATATCTACCTCACGCCTGTAAGCCGCCATGAGTGGATCCTTAGAATCCCAAGTACCAGAAACTTGCTGAGCCACCAGATCAAAATCTCTGAAACAACGAACTTGAGTTAAGTTCATCTCTTTAGCCACACGGAGACCATGAAGTAGAGCTTCATACTCAGCTGCATTGTTAGTACAAGGAAACATCAAGCAGAGGACATAGCAAATTTTATCACCTCGGGGGGAAGTAAGGACAACTCCAGCCCCCGAGCCTTCCAACTGCCTTGATCCGTTGAAATGAATAGTCCAGTACATATTATCCGGCTTCTCTTCCGGTGCTTGTAACTCGGTCCAGTCATTGATAAAGTCCACAAGAGCCTGAGACTTGATGGCTGTGCGAGGCACATATTTCAAACCATGTGGACCAAGCTCAATTGCCCACTTTGCAACACGGCCAGTTGCTTCTTTGTTTTGGATGATATCGCCCAAAGGAGCAGAACTAACCACTGTGATGGGGTGACCTTGAAAATATTGCTTGAGCTTTCGGCTGGCCATAAAAACCCCATACACCAACTTCTGCCAATGCGGATAGCGTTGCTTTGATTCGATCAGAACTTCACTGATGTAGTGTACTGGTCGTTGAACCGGATACTCCTTCCCAGCCTCTTTACGCTCTACCACAATTGCCACACTGACCGCTCGGGCATTAGCAGCCACATATAATAGTAAAGGCTCATGATCAACTAGGGCTGCGAGAACTGGCGGTTCAATCAACTGCCGTTTTAACTCCTCAAAGGCCGCATTGGCCGCATCACTCCAGACGAAATCATCCGTCTTCTTCAGCATCTGATACAAAGGAATGGCCTTCTCACCCAGACGACTGATAAACCGGCTGAGGGCTGCAATCCGGCCTGCGAGATGCTGAACATCATTGATACATGTCGGTTTAGCCAAGGATTGCCTTGATCTTTTCCGGATTAGCCTCAATGCCCCTGTTAGACACAAGAAAACCGAGCAGCTTGCCTGCCGGAACATCAAAGACACACTTATCCGGGTTAAGCATCATCTTGTAAACCCGGAGGTTGTAAATCGTCTCCTTGAGATCAGCTATCAATGTCTCCTTTTCCCTGGATTTCACCACAATGTCATCCACATAAGCATGAACATTACGCCCAATCTGCGTGTGAAGACAATTTTGCACACAACGCTGATAAGTTGCCTGAGCACTCTTGAGCCCAAAGGGCATAGAAACATAGCAGAAGGCTCCAAAGGGAGTGATGAAAGCTGTCTTCTCCTGGTCCTTAACTGCCATTTTGATCTGATGGTACCCTGAGTAAGCATCCAAAAAACTCAGGCACTCACAACCCGCCGTCGCATCAATGATCTGATCAATACGCGGGAGAGCAAAAGGATCAGCCGGGCAAGCCTTATTTAAGTCCGTGTAGTCCACACACATACGCCAAGTCCCGTTTTTCTTAAGAACCAGCACCGGATTAGCCAACCATTCAGGATGAAATACTTCAACGATAAACCCAGCAGCCAACAGCCGGGCTACCTCCTCCCCAATTGCCTTGCGTCTCTCTTCATTAAAGCGACAAAGAAATTGCTTGACTGGTTTAAACTTCGGATCAATATTAAGAGTGTGCTCAGCGAGTTCCCTCGGTACACCTGGCATGTCAGAAGGCTTCCATGCAAAGATGTCCCGGTTCTCACGGATGAACTCGATGAGCGCGCTTTCCTATTTTGGATCCAGATTGGTGCTGATGCTGAACTGCTTGGATGAATCGCCAGGTACAAAGTCAACAAGCTTTGTCTCGTCAGCCGGTTTGAAGTGTAGGGTTGGGTCATGCTCAGTGGTGGGCTTCTTCAGAGGGGTCATATCTGTCGGATCAACATTCTCCTTGTAAAACTTTAACTCCTCTGTAGCACGAACCGACTCAGTGTAAGCCGCATCACTCTCTTCGCAATCCAAAGCGATTTTCTGACTTCCATGAACCGTGATGGTTCCTTTGTGACCCGGCATCTTGAGCTGCAAGTAAATATAACAAGTCCTGGCCATGAATTTTGCATAAGCCGGTCGTCCGAACAGTGCATGATACGGGCTCTGGATTCTCACCACCTCAAAAGTCAATGTCTCAGACCGGGAATCATGTTCGTCCCCAAACACAACTTCCAAGGCAATCTTGCCCACTGGATATGCCGAGTTTCCTGGTACCACACCATGGAAAACAATATTGGACGGTTTAAGATTTTTATCTGTCAACCCCATCCGGCGGAATGTCTCATAATACAAAATATTAATGCTGCTTCCTCCATCCATAAGTACTTTGGTGAACTTGTAACCTCCCACCTGAGGTGCCACCACCAGAGCTAGCTGACCCGGATTGTCAACCCGGGGCGGATGATCCTCCCTACTCTACACGATAGGTTGTTCCGACCACCGCAGATAGTGGAACTGCCGGTTCAACCGCATTGATTGCCCTCTTATGCAGCTTCAGATCACGCTTGCACAGACTAGTGGTGAATACATGATATTGTCCACCATTCAGCTGCTTCGGGTGACTCTGGTAACCCGACTGTTGCTGATTCCCTTGACCACTCTGTTGGTTATTGCCACCTTGGTTGTTCTGGTTACTATGATTATTCTGAAACCCAGAGCTTGAACCGCCGCCACCATGAAAACCAGGACCTAAACCGCCCGACGGGCCCTGATCATACCGGAAGAGATCAGAATTTTTGAACTCCTTCATGATGTTGCAATCCTTCCAGAGATGTGTTGCGGGGACTTCTTTGGTTCCATGCTTTGGACAGGGCTGATTCAACAAGCGCTCCAGATTCATCGTCCCACCACGCTGGGGCGGTTTACCCCTACGACGCTGCACATTAGCATTAGCCACAAAATCTGAATCCGCTTTACGCTTACCATTATTCCCATGGCCTCCCTGGTTGTGTTGCTGTCCCTTCGCACCACCATTCCTCTTTCCCTTCTCCGGTTTCTCATTATCAGAATCGGGATCCTTGGTATTATAAGAATCGGCATATTTTACCAAGGCTGCCATGAGGGTTTCCAGGTCGTTGCAGTGGCGCTTGAGCCGTCCCAACTTCTCCTTTAGTGACTTAAACCGGCAATTACGCTCCAGCGTGATAATCGCTTGGCCAGCGTTAATTCGGTCGGACGAGTGCAAAACTTCTGAGACCTGGCGCACCCAATGAGTTGTGGACTCGTTCTCACCCTGAACACAAGCATCCAGATCTATAATGGACATGGGCTGTTTGCACGTATCTTTAAAATTGGCTATAAACCATGCCTTCAATTAATCCCATGACTCGATGGAATTAGCTGGCAGATTTTTCAACCACGTGCGGGCTGGTCCTTCCAACATCATTGTGAAGTACTTTGCACAAGCTGCTTCATCCACATCCAGCATCTCCATTGCCATCTCATAAGTCTCGACCCACGCCTCAGGTGGCTGATCCGCCGTATAGTTAGGCACCTTGCGCGGTCCCTTGAAATCCTTGGGCAGACGCATGTTACGGAGAGCCGGAATAAGGCACGGTACTCCCCAGGAACTGAAAGCAAGCCCGGTGCCTCTATCAACCGACACTGTTGGCTGAACCGGGGCGGGTTGATAACGGTCCAAAGTGTCATCCCTTCGAGCCCTGCCATGGTCCACTACCTCCTGAGCATTGCGACGCCGCGCGCTGCTAGACACCTCTGGTTTGTCCATCCGCCTGCTATAACTTGGGCTCAGACGGGGGGTTGAATGGATCCTGTCTCGGCTATATGAATAAGCTTGTTGCTGCACTATGGCGGTTTGAAGAAGATCTCTCGCCCGCCGTGTCTCAACTGCCTCTATTGAATCTCCTTCCATTGGAATGGCTGCCAAGCGTGAAGCCGCAGCAATCATGTTATCCAGGGGGCTCGAAAAGTGACCCGGTCGTGTAGGCACATACTATGGCGGGTTAACTGTCCGTCGGGGTAGCTCCGTTGCCCGTGGCTGATCCGGGGCAATCCTCGGCGCTTTGGCTCGGTCTGCGGCTTCCGGATTGCTCGGCCCAGCGTCTGGGCTCTAAAAGAGATTTAACCCTTCGTAAACCGGCGGCAGGCGCGACCGATACTTCCTTCGTAACACCTCCTCTGACGCGGTCCGGTCCAGCATGAGCCGGTAATTCTGTGCTTGTATCTGCTGTGCTTGAGCATTCAAAGCGGCCTGTTCCTCAGCCATCCTATTATCCTCAGCCACCAGGTCTGCCTTAGCCTGCGTAATCTGCTCCTTCAGCCTCGCAACTTCCGCATTGTGCTGATCCTGCATATCTGGGGTGACTGTCGCGGTTAACAAGGTCGCCCAAGCGTCCATTAAACCGGAGAGAACCTGCGTCGGCCGGCGCGCCGAGCTACCTGCCGCGGCCGCTGATCCAGTAGTCATTGCTGCGGTCGATGAAGACTGTAACACAGGTTGCGTGCCGGCCATGTAAATAGCAACCCAGCTCGGCGCTTCAGGGAGGTCCGGAATACTGCTGCCATCGGAATATCCCTCGGGCATACCGTCATGAATCTGGTACAAGGACTCGGTTTCGCCAGTGGATGACTCGCCGTCGGAATATACCGCTGTGTCGCCCTCAGACACCGGTTCAGATCCGATCCCATGGACACATCCTACGAACACACGCTTCACGGCGGGCGTAACCCGGGCTGGACTCGCACGCTGAGCCGTCTCGACGAGGTCGGTGTAGATGTCCGGCTCAGGGCCTGGTTCGCCGATCTTGCCAATGAAGACATGAATTCCTCCGAAGGGGACACGGTACCCGTACTCGATTGAGCCGGCCTCGGGGCCCCATCCTTTGTCGTCGATGTAAAGCGTGCCGCGATGACTTTTGGTCATCTGGTCGATCACATACCCCTTAAGTCCTTCATAGCAGCCCTTCAAGAACTCGACACCATCGTGCGATAGCCCCACGGTGGGCGCCAACTGTCGTGGAATTATCACGTCAGATGTCCTCATGAAGGGACTTAGTCGTGGAGCCATCGCAACGGGTTAGCTTGAAGGGGTTAAACCGGACAAGGGACACAGGAGTTATACTAGTTCGGCCCCTTCGATGAAGGTAAAAGCCTACGTCTAGTTTGTGATGGGATTGATTGGGTTTCGATGATCAGGGAGCGGAATACGCTTGCCTGAGTCTCGAGTTGTTGTCTGTTGTCCCTAAACCGCCGCCGGGTCGCCCCTTTATATACACAGGTTGACGCCCGGCCGGTTTACAGAGCCCCGAGGCCGACTCATACAAAGTGTTTGGCTCGGTCTCTCCTTTCCTAACTTATACTACAAGTTTACATAGTCATGGCGGTTTACCACTATGGTCCCTAATCCACCTTTGGGCTTCGGGCTTCTATGCTTCTTTTAGTAAAGCGCCATCTTCTGGATCTTCATGGGCTTTAACATAGTCAAGGGTGAACCGGACCCTCCTGGCCGGTTTATACTCAGTAGCTATATCCTCCACAGGTAGGATTATGCTATGCGATGCTACTTGGAGGACTTCAATCTACTCTCTTCTACATGCTGCAAGACGGAGGCTGCTAGAAGCGTAGTCTTCAATAGGACTAGCTACCCCCCCTTATTCTGGCATTCTGCAGTTCAGTCCACCGATATTGCCTATTTACACATATACCCATGCATATGTAGTGTAGCTCCTTGCTTGCGAGTACTTTGGATGAGTACTCACGGTTGCTTTTCTCCCCCTTTTCCCCTTCCCTTCTACCTGGTTGTCGCAACCAGATGTCGGAGCCCAGGAGCCAGACGCCATCGTCGACGACAACTCCTACTACACCGGAGGTGCCTACTACTACGTGCAGCCCGCTGACGACGACCAGGAGTAGTTAGGAGGATCCCACGCAGGAGGCATGCGCCTCTTTCGATCTGTATCCCAGTTTGTGCTAGCCATCTTATGGCAACTTGTTTAACTTACGTCTGTACTCAGATATTTTTGCTTCCGCTGACTCGTCTATGATCGAGCACTTGTATTCGAGCCCTCGAGGCCCCTGGCTTGTATTATGATGCTTGTATGACTTATTTATGTTTTAGAGTTGTGTTGTGATATCTTCCCATGAGTCCCTGATCTTGATCGTACATGTTGTGTGCATGATTAGTGTACGATTGAATCGGAGGCGTCACAAGTTGGTATCAGAGCCAACTGCCTGTAGGAATCCCCCTTCCGCACTCCTTGGCCGAAGTTGAGTCTAGTCATTGCAAACTTTTTACTAACATGGCTGTGTGGCTTATAGTGTTGGGGAATGTTGCAGAAAATTAAAATTTTTCCTACGGTTTCACAAAGATCCATCTATGAGTTCATCTAAGCAACGAGTCAAGGGAGTGAGTTTGCATCTACATACCACTTGTAGATCGCGTGCGGAAGCGTTCAAGGGAAGGGTGATGATGGAGTCGTACTCGCCGTGATTCAGATCACCGATGACCAAGTGCCGAACGGACAGCACCTCCGCGTTCAACACACGTACGGGACGGACGACATCTCCTCCGTCTTGATCCAGCAAGGAGGAAGGAGAGGTTGAGGAAGATAGCTCCAACGGCAGCACGACAGCGTGGTGTTGGTGGAGAAGCAGCACTCCGGCAGGGCTTCACCAAGCTCGTGACGGAGGAGGAGAGGTGTTGGGGAGGGGAGGGGTTGCGCCTTGGGTTTTGTATTGCAGCCCTCCCCTCACCCCTCTATTTATAGGGGAAGGGGCAAGGGGGGTCAGCCCCTCTAGATGGGATCTAGAGGGGGGCGGCGGCCAGGGAGGGGGAAGGGTCCCCCCCAAAACCCTAGGCGCATGGGCCCAAGGTGGGGGGCGCGCCCAGCCCTCTAGAGGCTGGTTCCCTGCCCCTTGCGGCCCATGTGGCCCTCCGAGAGGGGTGGCCCCTCCCGGTGGACCCTCGGAACCTCTCCGGTGGCCCCGGTACAATACCGATATGCCCCCGAAACTTTCCGGTGTCCGCATGACAACTTCCCATATATAAATCTTCACCTCCGGACCATTCCGGAACTCCTCGTGACGTCCGGGATCTCATCCAGGACTCCGAACAACTTTTGGTAATCACATACAAGTCTTCCTAATAACCCTAGCATCACCGAACCATAAGTGTGTAGACCCTACGGGTTCGGGAGACACGCAGACATGACCGAGACGGCTCTCCGGTCAATAACCAACAGCGGGATCTGGATACCCATGTTGGCTCCCACATGCTCCTCGATGATGTCATCGGATGAACCACGATGTCGAGGATTCAATCAACCCCGTATACAATTCCCTTTGTCAATCGGTACGTTACTTGCCCGAGACTCGATCGTCGGTATCCCAATACCTTGTTCAGTCTCGTTACCGGCAAGTCACTTTACTCGTACCGTAATGCATGATCCCGTGACCAACCACTTGGTCACTTTGAGCTCATTATGATGATGCATTAACGAGTGGGCCCAGAGATACCTCTCCGTCATACGGAATGACAAATCCCAGTCTCGATCCGTGTCAACCCAACAGACACTTTCGGAGATACCTGTAGTGCACCTTTATAGTCACCCAGTTACGTTGTGACGTTTGGTGCACCCAAAGCACTCTTACGGTATCTGTGAGTTACACGATCTCATGGTCTAAGGAAAAGATACTTGACATTGAAAAAGCTCTAGCAAAACAAACTACACGATCTTGTGCTATGCTTAGGATTGGGTCTTGTCCATCACATCATTCTCCCAATGATGTGATCCCGTTGTCAATGGCATCTAATGTCCATAGTCAGGAAACCATGACTATCTGTTGACCAATGAGCTAGTCAACTAGAGGCTTACTAGGGACATGTTATGGTCTATGTATTCACACATGTATTATGATTTCCGGATAATACAGTTATAGCATGAATAAAAGACAATTATCATGAACAAGGAAATATAATAATAACCCTTTTATTATTGCCTCTAGGGCATATTTCCAACATATAGGCCCACGTCGCCATTGGGCGGTAGTAGGATCTTTTATTCCTCGTCTATACTCTGGACACTGATCTCTCTTCTATTCGGGTTAAAATGTTTTTACTAAAACTAACACTAGGATCTTGTGATCACATCCACCCAGAGAGCCCCTTACTACAGATGATCGCCTGCTACACCAGAAAGACCCTGAAGATACTCTCCGCTGTTAACCCGAGAACTTGTGTTCATCGCGTTGGCAATTCCCCTTCCACCGTCAACCCTGGTGGATAACTACATGCAGTTGTCATTCTTACATTCATCCCTAGTTGGTCTTGTTATTACAAGATACCTTGAAATACTCGTTGTTGTTTCGATAATCATTTGTGCCTACTGCCTTGCAGTTCCTTGTCACCTGAATACACCTACAAATTAATCCTTAGTTGTTCAGGTGTTTCACAAAATTCTTCGAAATATTATCCGATCTTTCGAGAATCCTCTGCAGCCTATGGCTCTAGAAATTCTTGTCTGCTTGCATTATGGTTAAATCCAAATGCCTAGCTTTATTCATTGACATCCCTTGCACCATCGTTTTGAGACCGTTGATTCAACATGATGCGGATGTTCGCAATCATCAGTCGCAATTAGAATTCATCCTTCTGGCTCAGACGTCATTTTTGAACATGAGTTGGTTCTCGACCGAACAATTGTCGTCGGTTGTACCCCTAAGTCTATTAAGCTTATCCATCCTTAATCAGAGCGCTTGCTTTTGATCCCTTGAATTGGAAAATATTAATTCCTTTACATTTGAACTATGAATTAGTCAGTTGTTTCTACAATCTGATCTCCTTGCATTCCTTCTTCTTCTGATTGAGTACCGATGCTCACATCAGATCCCTTGAGGACCACCGGATCCTTTATTGGATTTTATCTGACATTGTCCTTCATATTCAATAACCTTGTGAGCCTTTCCTAGGGTAAATAATGCCTTTGGTAAACTGTATCCTTTGCTTTGTCAACCATGCTGCACTTTTGAACTTGTATTATCTACTCCTGAAGTTGTGGTATATGTTTCTACGATGCCCCGATGGGTTGAATCTATGCCTTCCTTAATCTGTGTGAACCCGAAAGATTTCACGGGTCATACTTATCTGGTATTGCACCAGATAAACATTTTCAACAACTAATGTCATTTTTGAAAAACGAGAGGTGAATGGAAGGTTATACATTGAAGAAGTGGGAGTCAACCTTGAACTTGTGTTCATGCCCATGGACACGATGTAGATCCTACCATAGAAGCTTCTTGTAATGATAACTATTTCGTTGATATAATATCATCTGGTATCTGTGAATTGATCCTATGTAATCGTGGTTCCGACCATATTTTCTCTTTGATCCCATTTCTCGGACAAGTTAAAGCACTTGTCTTTTGCAAGTCAATACAACAGTCCAACCTCTACCTTGATCTACCGTCGAGTATTACCCTCTGGTATCTCGAGAATATTAAGAACTGTGTTGCATCTTATAAGTCTTCATCAACTATTATTTCTCACCGATTCCATTTTTTTTCATGAGTTCTGAGTTGTTAGTCGCTCAAGAACACCGGTAAGTGAACTGATTCTGCATTCTGGTTCGACAACTCTAAGTAATCTTTGTTGCTTATGAGTTTAATAATCCTTCAAGTCATTCCTAGCCTGATCGGCTATATCATTATTGTGCTAAATTTTAACTGTGCTACTTGGTCCTTCTTTCCGGAGCACAATTTTCGATGTTGAGCTAACCTTACGTCGATCTTCCTCCTCATATAACTTCGCCTTAAAACAGCGAGCTTGAATTCGAGTTTGTGTCATATCTGTGGCTCCAATAATCTTTTGTTGCACCAGTCCTTTTGCTTGATGCAGTTGCTGTTCAATTGCTTCTTCGTGGATCCTCTCGACAACAAATTGTCGTGATCATCATCTACATTTTGACTCCTTCCAGGATATCGATGGAATTCTTGATGATAAGTGTCATCCTCGTTCCTTGGTAATTTCAGTTACCATCAACAACATCCTTACCTTCCTTTCATCACAAACTTGTTCATGTTATGGATGCAACTTGCTATCCAGCCCGTATTATGATCTACCTTCAAGTATTACTGCCTTTTTGTCAAGGATGTTGTGAGAATTTCACCACCTCTTGAGAATTCTTGATATAAGTGATACTTCACCATCACCATTCTTTTCTTGGTCCCCGTGTTGTTCCTAATAGGAATACCGACAGATGGACTAGTAATTTTAAAACTTCTAGCAACCCTATTGCTTTGAAGTTATTGGTCGATATTTCATTCTTAGACCGTTGGTTATCGAATCACCATTCTAACATTGGCCATGCTACCTAAGTCCGTATTTCGGGTGCACCGTCAACAATGTTTAATCGTGTATGTCTCCTCGAGCATACCTCATTATATCATTTGATCGGACAAAAGCTATCTCCTTGTTCACATAATTGTGGAAATCCATCTTTTGGAAATCTCGATGAATTGTCTCTGAGTCCATCAACCACATCCTCATTTTCTCCTTGGTTAATGATGAACTTTTGTTTTGGAACTCGCTTTCATAGTTCATTTCCCGAGAATCTTACAATGTCTTCTCGTCAATTTGTGTTGCACCTTCCTTCTCAGGCATCCTGAGTCTGAGGTATCATGACCCCAACCAGATCTGAAACTCGGTCAGATATGATGGTTCAGATATTTTCCAAGAGTCATAACATTGGTCCTTATATGAACCGATAAGGTGATGTCATGCCTAGCACACCTGGCCGGAGGATCTGCTGTTATGGTTTCCTTTTTAACAAGGTTAACAATTCTTCCATGAGGAAATTGTAAGACTTATTCTATAAGTTGTTCCTGATGAATCCTTTGTCTATCCAAGTCCGACCTTTGCTTGAAGACCATGTCAATGTTATCTCGAAGCATGTCTGTGGTACTCCGATTTTTAACAAGAACATTTAACGCCCAATGCTAAATGTTTCTTGATCAATTATCCAAACACCGCTGTATGGGTAATGTCATGAAAATTTTCTCCCCTACCTAAAGAGTTTTCTACATTATATCCTATCAT
Source organism: Triticum aestivum (assembly GCF_018294505.1). Lineage (NCBI taxonomy): Eukaryota > Viridiplantae > Streptophyta > Magnoliopsida > Poales > Poaceae > Triticum > Triticum aestivum. The sequence continues at coordinate 67,070,602 of NC_057795.1, read as the reverse complement.
GGATATCATGCTCTGCTTGTCCTTGGGAAGGATATACCCTTGAAATATGTGTTTAAACACATTTTCCTTTCCATTGTTCTGTTTAATCTGATAATCGTATTTTCCTTTCCTTTGGTTGGTTTAACGTTTCTTGTGATCTTTATGATCTAAGCAATAATATTCTCCTGCTTATGTAAACACCTCAGTGTACAACTCTATCAGTAAGACCATGTTACTATTGTTGATGACATTCTGGTAACCATCGATGGACGAGAACTTTGCCTATTGGTCCGCCTCGTCCTAACGAGCAGGAAAATGGTTCTCTTCGTCCCTTGCCCTTGGTATCGATGTTGTTGCCGACATAACTGACAGCCTACCCTCTGACACGTCTTACTATCGTGACCGTGCAAGATGTTGGCCCCCTTCCTACTTTCAACCACATGGTGGGCCCATAACCCACAGTTCCACAGGATCGAAACCTAACTCTCTTGTGCACCCCCTATTCCCAAATTTATTCCTCGCGCATGGCCTCATATGTAATTCATGGACCACCGTCCTACTGATCTATACCGGTATCAGACAGAATACTTATTCCGATTGCTTTGAACCCCCTTTCACACTCTGTTTCAGGCATCGAGCGATTGCCTACCCGCTCGAAACTTCTCATGGTACCTACTTACTTTGCTCTCGTTATTGTCTCAAGTTTCCATTCGAGAGTTACTTTCTGACACCTTCCCTGATGTTATCGACCAGATAGTCAACCTTATCGAGGTCCGTTCTCTCGGAGTACCCCCTTTTATTCTTTCGTAAGTACGATGGAGTTCCTGAAGAAAGGATGTCGACTTCATCATGATGACATGAAGCAGAGGAATAAAGACATCAACGAAAGGGATCAAACTCTTCGAAAGGGCAGCCAAGACCGAGAAGACTCGTTAGGTTTTTCGCTACCAGCACCTTCCCCCCCTTACTCCACCGCTTAAATTTCGAGACGAGATTTCTTGTAGTGGAGGAGAATTGTGACGCCCGGATAGTTAAGCTACAGTGAACCTCTGCTAATGATGCCATGTCACCTCGATTACTGATGCTAATCTCGCGTTAGTTCGAAACCGATTCAAATTCAAATTCAAAATCAAGTAAACAATAAAAGTTTTCAAATATTAAAACTAAAATGTTCGGGGTGAGCCAAATAATGCATAGGTAAGTATGGTGGAGAAACCACATTTTTAGAAAAAGTTTAATACTCTAAAAATATTTTAAACAATAGCAAAAACAATTAGTTAAATGCCTTTTACAACTAATAAAATATTAAACTATTTTATTTTTGTCACCAAACTCTTTTGTGGCATTGGGGTATGTTGAAACACTAAAGTAGATGCTAATTATATATTTTTATACAAAATTAAAACAAATTGTAAATTAAAAGAAAATAAATATAAAGAAAAGGGAATAACGAAAAACAAAACCTAAAATATAAAAAAAGGGGGGAGGCCTTCCCCAGCTGGGCCGACCCAGCTGGCCACCAGGCCAAGCCCAGCCGGCCTCCCCCACTGGCCCAACCGGCCGCCCCCATTCCCCTTATCTCCCCCCGAAAACCTAACCCACCCGCACGACCCCACTCACCACTCCCACTCCCCCCCTCGATTGGATCGGGATCGGGCGACCCGACCCCGTCGTCGCGCCATCGCGTCCACCTCGTCCGTCGCCGAGCGGAGCCCGCCTGGACCTCGCCGGACTTCCCCACTGACCTACTTCCTTCTACGCGCGACGTCCCCAACCTCCACCTCGCGCCCCGCTGCCATTCCTCTACCGGCAATGTGAGCCCCGCCACCACGCTCGTCTCCTCGCTCCCTCCCTCTCCCCTGCTGCACCTTCGCTCGCCGTTAGCCGCGGCCGCGGCGCCTGACCCGACCTCCTCCTCTCTGCGCTCCGGCTGCACCCGTGCCTGTGTCGCGCCCTGTCGCGCTCCTCCGTGACGCCCACGGCCGCGTCCGCTCGTCGGACCGCCGTCCGAGACCGCGCGCCTCGCTCCCCTTTCTCCTGCTTCCACCGCCTGCTCGCCCGCAATCGCGTCGGATCCCTTCGCCAGAAATGGCCGACCGGCGAGCCCCGCCGTGGCCGCGCCTTGGCCGTCTCCTGCCGCTGCTCTCCCTCCGCCCCTGCTGCCGACTGCTGCATGCCGCCGCGCCGCTCCCTCCTCCCCCCGTGGTGGTCCGGCCACACCCCTCCACGGCCCCGGCGTCCTCCTCGGATGGCCGCCCGCTTTGCCACGGCCCCGCCCCGCCGTGGCCTCGCCGGCACCCGCGCCTGCGAACTGCCACGGGCCTCCTCGCCCCGGCGATCTGGGCGAACGCCCAGTCGGACGCCGCAATGCCCGACCCGCCCCGTAGCGCCCGTCCCCGCTAGCCCCTATGGCCCTATGACATGTGGGGCCCTGCCCCCAAAACTTTTTAAAAAAGGAATTAAATAAAATAAATAAAAATAATACAATTAATTAATTAAGATAATTAATTAACTTAATTAATCATGTTAGTTAATCTAATTAAGCCTAATTAATTAACCTAATCACTTCAATTAAATTGACTAATCCTATTTAGTTAACTGTGTCAATGACAGACGGGACCCACACGTCAGTTTGACCCAGTCAACACCCCGTTGACTGCTAACGTCATGCTGATGTCATCGTCATGATGATGTCAGCATACACTATTCTAGATAATGTTAGTTTAAATTAATTAATTAAATTCTAAAAATGATTTAAAACTTTAGAAAATCATATAAAATAAACCGTAGCTCAGATGAAAATACTTTCTACATGAAAGTTGCTCAGAACGACGAGACGAATCTGGATACACACCCCGTTCATCCGCCACGCGTCCCTAGCATAGTGAACCTGCAATATTTCACCTCCGGTTCATCTGTCCGAAAACGCGGAACACCAGGATACTTTTCCGGATGTTTTCCCCCTTCGCCGGTATCACCTACTACCGCGATTAGGCACACCTAGCCCCGCGCATTGTCATGTCTTCCATCGTCATGCTTATGTTTTCATTATATTCATTGTTTCTTCCTCCTCTTCTCTCCGGTAGACTACGAGACTGACGCTGCTGCTGGTACCCCGATCGACTACGGTGTTGACGACCCCTCCTTCTTGCCAGATCAACCAGGCAAGCCCCCCCTTGATCACCAGATATCGCCTATTATTCTCTATACTGCTTGCATTAGAGTAGTGTAGCATGTTACTGTTCGGTTACTCCTATTCTGTTGCATAGCCTGTCATTGTTGCTACAGTCATTGATACCTTACCCGCAATCCTAAATGCTTAGTATAGGATGCTAGTATATCATCATTGGCCCTACATTCTTGTCAGTCTGCCTTGCTATACTATTGGGCCGTGATCACTCAGGAGGTGATCACGGGTATATACTATACATACATATACTTTACAGATGGTGACTAAAGTCGGGTCAGCTCGTTGAGTACCCGCAGGTGATTCTGATGTGGGGGCTGAAAGGACAGGTGGCTCCATCCCGGTAGAGGTGGGCCTGGGTTCCCGACGGCCCCCGACTTTTACTATGTGGCGGAGCGGCAGGGCATGTTGAGACTACCTAGGTGAGAGGTGGGCCTGGCCCTAGTCGGCGTTCGCGGTTGCTTCATAATAACACGCTTAACGAGATCTTGGTATTTGATCTAAGTCTGGCCACTGGCCTATACGCACTAACCAACTACGCGGGAAAGATATGGGCACTCGACGTCGTGGTATCAGCCGAAGCCTTCGTGACGTCAGCGACTGAGCGGCGCGCGCCGGGTTGGACTGCGTTAATGCAACTTCCTTTGTAATGGAGGTTGCTAGGTCTGCTCACTCGCCGCCCACGCAACGTGTAGGTGTGCAATGGGCGATGGGCTCAGACCCCTGTTGTGCCTAGGTGGGGCTGTGACGTGTTGATCTTCCGAGGCCGGGCATGACCCAGGAAAGTGTGTCCGGCCAAATGGGATCGAGCGTGTTGGGTTATGTGGTGCACCCCTGCAGGGAAGTTAATCTATTCGAATAGCCGTGATCTTCGGTAACAGGATGACTTGGAGTTGTACCTTGACCATATGACAACTAGAACCAGATACTTAATAAAACACATCCAGACAAGTTTCACAGACAATCCGGTGATCACTTTTCTACAGGGCGACGAGGGGAGGATCGCCGGGTAGGATTATGCTATGCGATGCTACTTGGAGGACTTCAATCTACTCTCTTCTACATGCTGCAAGACGGAGGCTGCCAGAAGCGTAGTCTTCGATAGGACTAGCTACCCCCTTATTCTGGCATTCTGCAGTTCAGTCCACCGACATTGCCTCTTTACACATATACCCATGCATATGTAGTGTAGCTTCTTGCTTGCGAGTACTTTGGATGAGTACTCACGGTTGCTTTTCTCCCCCTTTTCCCCCTTCCCTTCTACCTGGTTGTCGCAACCAGATGTCGGAGCCCAGGAGCCAGACGCCACCGTCGACGACAACTCCTACTACACCGGAGGTGCCTACTGCTACATGCAGCCCGCTGATGACGACCAGGAGTAGTTAGGAGGATCCCAGGCAGGAGGCCTGCGCCTCTTTCGATCTGTATCCCAGTTTGTGCTAGCCATCTTATGGCAACTTGTTTAACTTATGTCTGTACTCAGATATTGTTGCTTCCGCTGACTCGTCTATGATCGAGCACTTGTATTCGAGCCATCGAGGCCCCTGACTTGTATTATGATGCTTGTATGACTTATTTATGTTTTAGAGTTGTGTTGTGATATCTTTCCGTGAGTTCCTGATCTTAATCGTATATGTTGTGTGCATGATTAGTGTATGATTGAATCGGGACGTCACACCGTAGCACCCGGCCGACTCTCGCAACATCATCGTCTACAGTGCATCGCCCCCCTCATACCCAACAACCACTCCGCTGCTCTGGTCATTGAAGCGGCTCATCTCGCTACAATACTGCACGTCGTGGTATGTCTTTGCAGGTCGGACATCCAGGCCTCCTCTATTGTTGATGCAAGGACAGTTCTGCAAACAGCTAGCTATGCCGAGGGTGTTATGCTGCAGCAGGCAACGCCAAGGGGGGCTGCTGCGTTGGTGGCATGGGATGCATGTTGTGCAAAGCAGGGTCGACTTCTTTGACTAGCTGAGTTATGTATAGGCTAGGTACTGCCAACGCGCTAGCTACTACCAACGCCGGCCACGTGAGGTGTGAACACATTTTCTAACTACTACAAACGCGTCTCTGCAAAGAAAAACGATTCGAGGTCTTAATCCAACGATCGAAAGCAGCCTAATCGAGCGGTGGGCGAGGCGGCTTACTTTCCCCTAGCATCAGCCGGGTGATTTGTAGCAAGCGTCTTTTTTGAAACATTGAACAATTTATGATAAATCAATTTTTTTGAAAATTAAGAACATTTTTTTCAAAAAAGAAAAAAAGAAGGAAAAAAGAGAGAAAAGAATAAACAAACAGGAAAAAAAAACAAAAAACCATTCAGGAACCTACTAGAAGGTTCCCAAAACCGGGAAAACCCGGCTCGAACCTTCCAGCAGGTTCCCAAAACCGAACCGGTGGAACGCGGCCGGCCCGTTTCGTTCGATCGCTGAGAAACAGTGTGCGATACCCCGACATTTTAACACAGAATGCGTCGTATAGGATTTTCCTATGCTGCCCTCGCCTAAAAGGTTTTTTTTCTCACATGTAGCCATTCCGCGGGATCAGCTTGGTCTGCTAATGTCGTTCAATCGGGTTTCCATCGAGACGGGTTGTGTTTGCTCTGGTTTCTTTGAATTTTTCTTCCTTTCTCATTTTCTATTTGGTTTTATTTTCTTTCTTTAACGGTTTTCTTCAATTATTTGTTGTTCTATGTTTACAATACGTTTTCTTTATTTTCTTTCTCGGTTTTCTATTATTTAATTATTATTTTTCCTTTTTTTGTTTCCTTTCTATGTTTACTCAGGGTTCTTTTGCTTTCGTTGTTACCTTTTCTTTTTTGCAACGGTTTTTCTTTGAGTTTTAGTTTTAGCTTTTGTTGGTTTTCTTTTGTTTCTTCCCCAGTTTTTATTTCTCCCTCGTAATACTTTGGTTTTCTTTGGATTTTTTATCGGTTTTATTGTTTCATTTATATTTCTTTGTCGGCTTTCATGATTTTCTGTTTCTATACAAAACAAATCAAGTATTTTATATGTTTACGTTCAGGTTTTTTGTTTGTTTTGGTTTTTGTGGGTTTCTTATTCCTCTCTAGTTTACTTTTTTTTTACATCATTAGGCTTCTCTTTTTTGTTTTTCTTTCGTTTCTCTTTAATTTTTCTTTTGTTTCTTTCATGTTTTTTATCGTTTTTCTTTCTTTCGTATTCTCCTTCTTTTTCTGTTTTTGTTTATTTCTTGGTTTTTAATGGGTTTTTTGTTTTCCATTGTTTCCTTATCTGTTTTCACTGTTTTCCATTTTATTTAGTTGTTTCTTTAGTTTCTATTGTTTCTTTTTAGATTTTGTTATTTTTTAGATTTTTTTTGCTTCCTTGGTTTTTATTCTATATTTTTTGTATACAGAAATAATATTTTTCTACTACATATTTAACATTTTCAAATACAAATTACATTTTTTATTAGAAGTTCAACATTTTCCCTATGCATATTTTTAATAATTTTCCATGCTGGATTAACATTCTTTTACATACTAGATTATCATTTGTTGAATAGGTGGTCGACATTTTTTCTATACATATTTTAACATTTGCAAATGCTTTGTTAAAAGTTTTCAAATACAAGACTAAATTTTTTTAATACATGGTCAACACTTTTCTTGTACAAACTTAATATTTTTCGAAAGTTGGATTAACATTTTTGAAATACAAGCTCAACATTTTTCTGAAATGCTTGATTAACATTCTCTAAATAGATGATCAACATTTCTTACACATATTGTATATGATTGTATACATTCTTTCGTATACATGAGATAAAATTTCTTCATACACATTTAACAATTTTCAAATGCTTGATTAACATTTTCTAATACATATTAAACATTTTTTCAATACCCATTTTAAAAATTATATCAATAGTACAAGATTAAACTTTTCGGAAAACATGATCTTTTTTTGTTGATACAAGTTTTAACATTTTAAAATGCTTGATTAATAGTTTTTCATTACAAGTTTGATATTTTTTAATACGTGATCAACATTTTTACCATACACATTTAACATTTTTCAAATGATTAGTTAACATTTTCAACTATTAGTTTTTTTAATTGTTGATTAATGTTTTTTAGTTACATGATAAACTTTTTCCATCCATATTTTACATGTTTTGATAATTTTTTCATGCACATGAGAGATATTATTTTATACACATTTAACATTTTTCAAATGCTTGATTAATATTTTTTGTCAAATGTTTTATTTTCAAAAATATAATATATTTATTGATAATATTTGAAAGTATAAACTTAGATTACCAAATATGCTCATGCGTTGTAACGCGAGGAAAATAATCAGATTATGCAGATGTGGTAGAGATAAAAGAAAGTCTGAATCAAATGCCAAGATGAGATAAGGATGTTCAATATGTCATTTCACAAACTATGTCTGAGTGATGTCATGATGATAAGGGATTTTTAAAAAGTCATTTCAAAAACTGAAAATTTGATGGTCTCATCACGACTTGATTTCCTAAGGCACCACAACGAAATATATTTTTTGTTGAACAAACTATATTGATGGACCCCTGCCTGAGCTAGATGATGCATGATGTGTCTCGTCTTGACCTAGCGTAGTGGTGTTTTCCATAACCAGTAGAACTGTGTACCAGAATAGCTGTGTATGGAGGCAAATAGACATTTAGTGATTTTCATATAGCTTACAAAAACTAACCCATAGAACTGTGGTACCAGACTAGATGCGTCGATTTTTTTGGGGCTCAGCACTGTACAGAACTCGGAAACCTTTTTTACCCAATGCGCGATGAATTCAATAAAATAATAAAATGAGTTCACTTTGTTCGTTACTTACGAATCAGTTTTGATTGTTTTGAATATTTTCTAAAAATTTCTTGGATACTGTACTGAAATTATAAAATATTTTTTGAATACACGATCATATTTTATAAATCGTGAACATTTTTATTTCATGATCGTTTTTGAAGTCATGATTTTTTTATAATATGCAGATAGTTTTTTGAAATCATGAACATCTTATGATTTCCCGAATGTTTTTTAAATAAACAAACATTTTATGATTTATCTATATTTTTTTTAGTACTCGCAGCTTTTTGAAATTTAGATTTTTCGAAAATCACAGATTATTTTAAAGAAGGAAAACGGAAACAAAATGAGAAAGGAAAAAAAGGCGTCACGACCGGGGCCGGCCCATTACCACGTGCATGGATTGCTATATATAAGAGAAACTGGGAGAAAAAGATCCCTGGTTGCCCATGCGGAACGCTTTAGCCTTTGCCATTGCGCTAGTCTCGTGGTTGTAACATATTGGTGTATCAGGTTGCATAAGAACCTGAAACATAATCGAATAGTTTTTTCTTGACTTACGGATGGCATACTGGATAATTTATACGCAACTCCGGGGGCAATTTTCGTGACGTACCAACAGAAGCAATAGGTGGTTTATTGGTAGGTATATATATAGATAAAAATAACAAAAAAAGAAGTTGTTGCCTCCCACGCGCCTTGGCCGACTCATTTCGAGAGCACGCTTGGTCCTGCTGTAAGCGAGAGGTAGCGCTGCCCCAGTGATACATAGAAATTTGAGGGGCGCAGGAGCTCTTGTTGGACACTGAGTGCGTCCAACAACGGCGGGGCTTTCCGACCGGGCCAGCCCAATTGCTTCTGTATCGCATGGTCGATCCGTTACCCATAAAAAAAGTCGTCGATCCGCTACTTTATCAAATATTTTAATGCACATTTCTCAAACAAAAAATATATTTAAATGTCCAAGTTTTTTGAATATTACTCCAAATTTCTTTTAAAAAATTAGCACTATTGGAATGACAATTTTTTTTCAATTTTTCTAACATTTTATCAAGACGTGATCAATTTTTGAAAACTAAAACATGTTATAAAATTCGTAATATTGTTTTTCTAAAATTGTGAACAATTTTTGAAACACATTAACTATTATTTTAGAAATATGGAAAAAAATGAAATATCTAATTTTTTGTCAAACAAGAAAAAAAATTGAAATTGGGATTTTTCTGAAAACTAATTGAACAATATTTAAAAACTAACATTTTTCTAAAATTTTCAACATTTTTAGAAAACATGAATAAATTTATAAATCTGAACAATTTACATAGGTTGTTATTTTTTAAGTTAACATGGCCATGTTTTGCAGCACTTTAACATTTCTTTGAAATTCAAAGATTATATTAAAATCTAAACACTTTTGGAAAAATGAGAACATATTTAAATTTCAAATATGTTTTTAAAAAGAAGAAAACCAGGAAAAAGAGAGTGAAAATAAATATATAAAGTAAAAATATGAGAAAGAAAACTAGTTCAGGAACCTTCTAGAGGGTTTCCAAAACCAAATTAAAGCATGATCCTGAATTGCGCTCTTTTTTTTTGAATGGGTTGCCCACTCGTTCGGCCGCCTGTGTGAAACGCTGACGTTTTGACGCAAAGAGCGTCAAATGAGACTCGTCAAGGGGAACGGGTGAGACAATAGCGCTGGCTACATGATAGTGGGTCCGCCCAATAGCCTAGTGGGTTCCTCATTCTGATGTCAAAATAATCTATGTGATATTTAAAAATATTTCTGCGTTTCAAGAAAACATACATTTTATTTTTGAAGAATGTTATACAATAAAAAAAAGTATTTCATACCATTAAAAATGTACTTTAATTTAAAAAATGTGGTTTGGTTTGGAAAACTATGGTTATAAAATTTTGAAAAGCAACTTTTGTACTGTAAAAAGATGTTGGATAGTCTTAAAAAGTGTTATGCATCATTGTAAATATATCATGTATCATTAAGAAAAAATTTCAACTTGCATTAGATTTTTTACGCATATTCGCATAAATAAAAAACATTTATTTTGAACAATGGCAATCATGTATGTCAAAGATATTAAACGTGTAAAGAAAAATGTTGTTGATGTATACAAAAAAATTACTATACGAAATAATTATGCAAGTATTGAGAAGAAGAAAATTGGAAAAAGAAATAGGGAAATAAAATAAGTGAAATAAAAAATAATGATGAACCATAGAAAGAAAGAAAAAACAAAGAGAAAATAAAAATGACAAACTGAATAAAACAACGAGGATGCATGCTGCCCCCCCCCCCCCCCCCACACCCCGAACAAGTTTGGATCACTCTAAATGCCCTTGCCACGTCCTTTCTCACACATCCTTGTATTTGGACAAAGAGAGCCTTTGTTACCTTTTGGGTTGTAGATATTCTATTAGTCTGTCTTCACAAAGTGTCACCCATTGAGGATAGATACCATCAGCAAGGTAGTACCACATGGTATAGTTGTTCCCATTAACTTGGTAGTTGCACTTCGGAGCATTGCCTTCACAAAAGTCTTGAAGACAATGGGAGACCACTGAAGCACACTGGTGTCGTTGTAAGATGATCTGGCATGCCAAATCAACATTGCCAAATGCACATATAATATGATGCCATTTCTTTGAGAATGAGGGTGGGTTCTCCAACATTGCCTTGCTATTCCCCTTGCAAAGCCGATTGGCAGTTCTTCCATTCCTGGTGCGTGTGATTGATTCATCAAACCATACTAGCAAACCTCTTGATTCCCTAAGTGCAAAAAAGTTGGGTTGTGTCCTTGACATTTGGCTCTCAAAAGTTCTGTTTTTCAAACGCCTTGGCAAAACCCGACCATTTCCTCATGGTATATGATCTCACACATCTAGAGGTACTCATCAATGGCATTAGCGAGTGGGCCATATATAAGCATCCTGATAGCCTCAATGCACTTTTGGAGAAAGAACCCAAGTAGCCAAGTGCAACTCCTTTCAGCCCGAAGTAATCATCACGAGCCTTCACGCCTTCCCCAACGCACAGTAAAAGGTTTCTCAATATTCAGGAGTGGTGCCTAAAAATGTCATCATGAAAGGTCGGATTAGCTGCAAAGAAGTCGTCATGGAGAAAAACATTCCCCCTTACCCTATGTTGATTAAGAACTCGAAGCCATAGTGAAGAACCCTCAAAGTGGAGAACATGCTCCTCTTCCTCCTTCATTGCTTCAAGTACCGAGGTCACCATCCTTAGTTCAAGTAACGGGTAGACAATGGCGTCGAGGGAAACACTTGCATCACGCGGAGCACCAGTGAGGTGCAGCAGCGCTCGGGGACGAGTGTAGAGGGGCGACATGACGATCGGGTGGAGCAGTGGGAGGAGGCCTGTTAGTACCAGCTTGGTCGGCATGAGCAAGAGAGAGAGAGAGAGAGAGAGAGAGAGAGAGAGAGAGAAAGAGAGAGAGAGAGAGAGAGAGAGAGAGAGAGAGAGAGAGAGAGAGAGAGAGAGAGAGAGAGGAGGCGGCAGGGAGGTAGGGTCCGTGGATGAGTTGACATGGCAGATAGTCTAGACTACCCCCCCCCCCTCCTCCTCCTCCCATTGGGATGGATTTGGGGTATTCTGGACCATCTGGGTATTTGGGGCGGATTTGATGATGGGGATGGGAGGAGCGTTTGATGGGCTTATTTGTTTTAACTGTCTGATTCCGAACATATGGGAGATGCACTAACTATTTTGTTTTGTTTTGTTTTGTTTTGTTTTGCGAAAAGGTAGATTCCCTAACAATGATGCAGTGTTTAGTCCCTCTAGTATTTGACAAGGCATCATGTAAATTTGTTTCTACTAATGTGTTTCAGATTCTAGTGTATCAAATAGGTCCTGCAATGGTTTCTAGTAGTAAATATAAAGGTCCTCCATTTTTGTCTTTCTTTTGGACAAGAAATACTACTCCCTCCTTTCAGGTTTATAGGGCTTAATTTAAAAATTTCTTCAACCAAGGTAGATGACGAATGATGAAATTAATTTCGTAATTTACAAAAGTACTTAATTACTACTCTCGTTTTTTCTCAAAAAATTGTGTATACCAATGCATTAATTACACCATATGCATGCATGACCACTAAATGAAAAATAACTTCTACATGCATTGGTGAGTTTTTCTTCATTCTTGCATGCAGTGAGTTAATACACCTTGAAATCTGAACATGTGATGGTAAATAATAGAATTGAGACTTATAAAAAGAAAAACAAACATTTTTAGATGAGCCTTATAAATCGAAAAAGAGGAATATTAGTAGTAGTAATACTACTAGCATTACTAATGATCTCCACTTATTATGGGCAAGGCACTAAGGCTGGCCATAGTTGGGGTAACATAACTGGTAACATACACTTGGGACTAGTAAACATGCTTATGTGACACACAATTAAAGAAGAGAGAGGGGGTTAGAGTAACATAGGTAGATACCGTGTCATGTTAAATATTATACTACTTTATGTTATGCATGGCAATAAGTATGATACTGTGCATTATGAAGGTAGTATCATACACTAGTATCATATACATGATACTAGTATGTGATACTCTCCACTATGACTAGCCTAAGTTGGTATGATTGTGACGCTTCGATCGATATAGGTGGTCACCTGTCCGAGCGGTCGATGAATCACATGACATGCGCCGGTCGCCGTCGTCGGTGGTGGTTCTTCGCAACCACATGGGAGAGCCAGTCGCCGGTGGTTCTTGGCTACTGAACAATGTCCATGATGCCAACACATCAGAGGCCGTAGCGATGCAGAAGGGCTTGATGATGATTGAAAATATATAGGGTGTGATGGAGTTCTCATGGAGTCTGATTCACTAGAACTGATTCATGCATGCAATGGTGTCACTGAAGTTTGGAGTCCAGCGACGGCAGTTCTTGCAGACTGTTTCCAACGGGCAACAAGATTAGGTGCAGTGCGCTTCCAACACTACCCTAGAAATGCTAATAGGGTCGCACATAATTTGACGAGGCATGTTTATGATTCAAAGCTTGTAATTAATTGGGACGGTGAGCCACCTAGTGTTATTCTCCCGGACATCATCTTTGATGTAATGGTGATCTGAAGTTAATAAAGTACGCCCTAGAGCATTTCCCCTCAAAAAAAATATCAACGGGGCACGTACGGTATGTTTTGTTACGCTGTCTCGTTCGCCACAAATATCCACACAGCCTTTCAATCCATCCCATGATTTAACTGATTTTTATCCGGATTTGAGCAGGATATAAATATAGATAGACCAATTAATAATTCAGTAAATTAGCAACCGCCTTAATATTAATCAGCAACCAGTTGATATCATTACGCTCCTGGAGTAATTAATCCATTGAATGCATACCTCTTTAGCACTAGTTTGATTGATGCACTAGTATACTGGAGTATTTACTACTCCCTCCGTTCATAATATAAGAATGTTTTTGACATTAGTGTAGTGTTAAAAATGTTCTTATATTTTGGGACAGAGGAAGTAGTACTAGAAAAACAACTGTACTGAAAATTAAGGAGTCTCTTTGATTAACCCAAAACATCCACCAGACAGATTGTTTGCGTGAACGAGGCTGGAATTCAAACCGAAGTAGGAAAATAACCTTCGCATTGCATTTTAACGAAGCACCGATAATCTTATCGGAGACCACAAACCGGAAAGGGTATGCCGATTTTACCCCTCCGGATTCCACCGACCACTCCGTCCCTTTATACACACACAGCCCGCGGCGTAACGGCAAGTGGGCAACACCGCAACAGCCACAGCTCCCGCACCGCCGCAGCGCCCCCACGCCCCACGCCCTCGAACTCGAACTCCGACGACAAACCCTCCCTCCCCTGCGCGCCCTAGCCCATCGCCGCCATGCGCGGCGGCGGGCTGCTCCGGGCCCTGGCGGGCAGGTTGCGCGCGGCCCTCGTCGGCCGCATCCGCTACGGTGGTGGCCGGGCCGGCGGCGGAGGTGGCGGCCCGGCTGCGAGGGGAGGCCACGTGGTGAGGACCGATGGATCCACCGGCCGCGGCTCATACAAGGGGGGAGGCTCTTACGGCGGGAGGACCGGCGAGGGCGGGCAGGGCTCGTACCAGGCGGGAGGCTCTTGCGGCGGGAGGACCGGCGAGGGCGGGCAGGGCTCATACCACGGGGAAGGCTCATATGGCGGGAGGTCCGGGGGAGACGGCGCCGGGCATGGGCATGGGCATGGAGGGAGCGCACGTGGTGGGCGCGGCGAGCGCGGGTCGGAGCATGAGCAGGCCAACGGTTTCTGGGGAGGCCTTCGGCGCCGCCTGAAGAAGGTGCGTCTCCTCTCCCCTGTTGCATGTACCCTTCTGTGCTGTCAAGGTACCTGCTGCTGCTTGCATTCTCAGATTCGTGTTGGTTTTGAACAGACGCTTGATGAGCGTGACCTGCTGGAGGACCTCGAGGAGCTGCATTACCAAGTAGAGGTTCGTGATTGACCATTCAAGCTTGCTTCATTGTGCTGCTTGTTTCTGTTATTTCTGTTTTTCTGACATGCCTGGAGTAACGTTGCTGCATCTTTGCTGCGTGTCAAATTAATGCTGGTTGCTTGATACTGCTATAAGCATGTTGCTGTGTTGTTTTACTTGTCTGATTTATCTTAGATCCTTAGCCGTTATGTTCATGAAACTGGAGATTGCTTGATTGTCTATATTGGGTTGATGATCTTTGGGAGCTGCAGTACCAAATTGAGGTTCATGATTAACGACTGGAATTGCTAGAGTCATCGATGCTTTTTTTTTGTTTCCCCGGCTTGTCCATGCTACTTTTGTTTTCATGATGTGTGGCTCGAGTAACGTTTCTGCATGTTTGCTGTTTATCAAATACTGGTTGCTGAAACTGCTATAGGCAGTAGTACTAGTACCTGTGTTGTTACCTTTCTGATTTATATTAGATGCTTAGCTGTTTGTTATGTTTTTGGAACTGGAGATTCCTTGATTGTCTCAATTAATTGGGTTGACGATTTTAGGAGCTGGAGTACCAAGTTGAGGTTCATGATTAACCACAAGAATTGCTTGATTGCTATTATATTGGGTCATTGGTGGTATTTTTCTTTCCCTGATTTTTCTCCTGGAGCATAATGGTATTGACGCTGGAGTGTATGTTATGAAATGATGTAAACTGCTATACTTGTAACTGGTCATTATGCTTCGGGAAGGTGATTTTATCTTAGATGCTTAGTTGTTTCTTATGTTTTATTAGTATGAGACTGGAGATTGATTTTGGGTTGATGGTCTTCGGGAGCTTGAATACAAAGTTGAGGTTCGTCATGAACCATGGAGTTTGCTTGATTGTCTTGGTCATCTAAGCTTAGATGCTGAAACTTGCCTACTGTATGACCAGATTTCCTGTCACTGTTTTGGTCGCGAACTAATAGTAACGTTTATGCTGGATATTGTTGGATGTTGGATCAAATAACTAGTTGTGTATAGCCGTGTTTTGCTTGGTAATTATGCGTAATTATATGTTCAGATGCTAAACTGTTCATTCTGACACTGATAATAATGAAGCTTGCCTACCGGATAATATGTTAATTCAATGGCCTTGATATTTGGGATTTCTGATTTCGTAGCACTCATATTGCACCTGTGCCAAGTACAAGTTGAGGTTCTTGATTAACTACTGGAGATTGCTTGCGGTATTTCTGTTTTCCTAACTTGTCTTGAGCAGCATAACGATATTGGTGCTATGCGCAACTATATGTTCCGTTCATTCTTGTACTAATAGTAATCTTTTTTTTTTGAACTGGCTGTACTAATAGTAATCAAACTTGCCTACTTGATTATGTAATTCAATGGCATTGTTCCTGGTCATTATGCTTCGGGAAGGACACTGCTATAGGCATATAGTTAGTTCCGTTGTTCCTGGCCATTCTGCTGCGGGAAGGTGATTTTATCTTATGCTTAGCTGTTTGCTATGTTACTAATACTGGAGATTGATTGATTGTCCTGATTGGCTTGAGGGTCTTCGTGAGCTTGACCACCAAGTTGAGGTTCTTGATAATTGTAGCTATTTTGTTGTGGTTTAGTTATAAACCAATAGCTATGTTTTTGGATGTTGGAAATAACTATATGCATGATATGTTTAGATCCTCAACTGTGCTACTAATACTGTTCGTTTGATGTCCCCACGAGGTTAAAGATTGCGCTGGTAGATCTGTTAATATATTTGTGCTGGTAGATCTGTTGATATATTTGTGCTGGTAGATCTGTTGATATATTTGTGCTGGGAGTTCTGCTAAATTTGGCACCATGTCGTCTGTTAACCATTTGATCAGCTTATTCCAAGGATTCTTTGTAATTATTTCATCTCTGATGTACTTTGACCATCTGTTTCATACTCCCTCCGTTCCAAAATAGATGACCCAACTTTGTACTAACTTTAGTACAAAGTTGGGTCATCTATTTTGGAACGGAGGGAGTATGTTCTTTCATGTTCCTGAGGATTTCCTGCGTTGCGTCGCGTCTTACTCTGGGTTCTGTCTACTTTGTATTTGACCTCGTATTGTCTTAGCAGAAAGGTGACATGGTAGTTGGGACCTTGTCTCTGTTTGATATGGTGTTGATAGTAGATATTGGATGAGTTGTCTTGTTGTATCTCTGTTTGATTTCATGAACAACGCTGCCCATTTAAATTTCATTTACATAAGTTTTGATGCATTCCATATTTCTGCACAGCGAGTCGAAAGGCTCCAGAACCTACCGGAGAGGATCGCAGAAATTGGGCAGAAGTTCCATGATCACTGGGTTACGGTCAGCCTTGCCTTCAGCACAATGTATGCTACTGTATCAGGGAAGGTTCAGGACCGGGCTGTTTCAGTGAAGGCCAAGATGATTGACCAGGCTGTTTCAGTGAAGGCCAAGATGATAGGAGTGAAGGATAAACTGAAGGAAAGGCTCTCTCCGCAGAAGGTCAGACCGAACGAAGATCAGCTCGAAGATGAACCTATTGCCATTCCATTGGCAACAGATTTCTCTCCGTGAGCCGGTACTGAAGACACGGCTAAAACTTGCACGAAGCACCGCCAGCTGTTAGAGACTAAACCAGCGTATATTGGTCTCATAACAACGCTTGTCTTTTTTTCATAAGTGTCTTGCTGTCTCTTGTTAGATACTGATTACTGAATCAGCTTCTGTTCTGGGAAAGTCGGGCAAAAACCCTTGCCAACAATTGCCTGATGTGTGCTGGCTCAGTTCATGAGCAGATGGATGCATCTCTTGTATGCGCTACTGTCAGGGCGAGAACAGTAGCAAATTAGCTGCAACAGCCCTTGTATATTTGCCATGTCCGCCCGCTGAATCAGGGGCTGCCCTCTGCATGTGAAAACTTACTCTTCAGTTGTAAGGAGAATTTCTTAAATTCTCAGGCAACTTCACGTCTTCTGTATCAAAACACTGCTCATTTCTGATAAGATTGTGGCCAAAATGTAAAGCATATCTGGTGACTATCGCAAAATATCCTTATTCCCAAACATGTTGTCGCTTTTACGGAAAAAAAAATTGCGGAGTAAACCATGGGTTTTATTCCTTAGAAATAGTGTTACACTCCGAAGGCGTGTCTAGAACTCGGTGCAACCAACAGGCGGTACCATCTTCATAACGACCAATATTAGCTAGACTATTAGCAACTCTATGCTGACCATGTCTATTTTTAACGGAATAAACAGCCGAAAAGCTAGCATTTTCTTAATCTCCATAATCAGATGACCATACGACGACCAGTCCAGTGAACCGTTTGTCAAGGCCGCCAATATTAGCTAGACTATTAGCAACTTTATTTTGACTATGTCTACTTTTAACGGAATAAACACCCGAAGAGCTAGCATTTTCTTAATCTCCATAATCAGATGACCATACGCCGACAGGTCCAGTGAACTGTTTGTTAAGGCTGCAATGATAGTTGGGCTATCAGAATGAATGATGATAGGCAACTCCGACCGTTGTATGTTCAGTGACTGTCCTTCAAGAGTGGCACTAATCTCAGCTTTAAGGGCATCTTTGCGGTGAAATAAGTACCAATATGCTGAGAAAATAACTGTGCCATTGTTGTCCCTGAGGATCATACCTGTACCTGTTGCACCAGTATCTTGCACGAAAGAACCGTCGATGGACAACGCCACCCATCCGGGCTCACGCCTCGGCCATGGGAGGTGAAGCCTTTGTAGTGGCCCAGGTTTTGGCAGTAAGCCACACAATGAAAACTTGCCCTTGATAATCTCTTCAACGCTACGCATCATAGCTTGTTGAAACGAGGATAGATAACTGCTTAAGAACAATTTCAAGGAATCAGGAGGTGGGACATCTTTACCACGTGTCACCTTATTCCATAGACTCCAAATCCTGCAGAGTAGCATAATGATCATCGCTTGTTCATTGTCAGGTCTATTAGCCAGTAGACCAAAAATCCATTCAGGGCCAGAATTAACAATAGTATCTCTTGTTCGGATCGGCAACACTTGACACATACTGCCTCCGTCCTTGAAAGAGTATACTTCCAATATTATTGGAGGGTTAAACTATCTCAAAATTTGATCGAGTTTGTGCAAAAATATTGTAAAAATATATTAATGTTTGTGAAACCAAATAGATATATGATGAAAAAATATTTTATCATGAATCTAACGCTACTAATTTGATGGCATAAATTTTGGTGTATTATTATATAAATATGGTCAAACATAAAAAAAGTTGAAAGTACACTCTATCATGGACGGACGGAGGGAGTAGTATCCCAAAATGTAGGTACGTGTGGGCATATAAAGCATTCATCCTCAGTTTCAGCATGACACAATAGACAACAACCAGAGTCACTGATGTGCCTACTAAACTTGCATGTGTTGGTTGGTAGTGCGCCAGCAACAACCTTCCATGCAAAGAATCACATCTTACTACATTGGAATTGCGGCTTGCCGCACCCCCCCCCCCCCCCCCCCCAAAAAACTCATCCAGCCCCCTATACATGATCATGACATATCCTTAAGAGAACTTTCTAAACAAAGCAAATTTACCCAGAATACAATACAAAGTTCTTGTTAGGCCTCAATAGCCAAGGACACATAATTCACTCAATCAAGTGTGCATCATCTCAATCTCACAAAACAGAACACAAATAAATAGCATACACAATTAGTTATTCTCTTAGTTTTCAGGAGACGTCCCTTTGGTGATCATGCTGGGTTGCAGGAACACAATCAATAGGACTTCAGCAGGCTTACAAAAATTCAAATCAGACAATGATTATGCCAAAACACAGCAAAAGAAGGAAATATGTATAGAAGTGGATGAATTCACTGCTTGAGTTATCATCTACCATATGGGGTGAGCAAAAAAAAAAAACTCAGATCCTAAAGTGAATGTCTGCATCTCGATCACAGGAATGCTACCAATGGGACTCTAATTGCATCAACTTCCATCTTGATTGATTCAACAATCCGCACAAGCATCGGCTTATCTTAATAGATAAAACTTCAGGACCCTAAATATGCATTGTTGCAAGACAACATTGAATACATCTGAGCTCAAAACCAGACCAAAGAATGAGAGAAACATATAAAATGTCTATCAGACCATATTGTATTATAAGAAATTAGGAAACAACATCATTTCTTGGATAATAAATTGGAAATTAAAAAGCATGGTAGTCAGAACAGATTATAGCAAGAATATGCAACTACACATCAAGTATAGTTGAGGTCTTCACAGTCCAACTAAGAAGTACAATGACCTAGTAGGCCAATATTTTGCTCTGCATATCTTACTGTGGACATAACACAATCCATATTTAGTTTTGGCCTGCTACTTGGCTAATAGCCACGCATACACACAAAGTCAGTGTTAACAGGGAGGACTAAGGATACATATATCTTGGTCTGCTTCCTTGGACGCATATTATTTTTTTGCATTATGACTTATGAGTCACAGGAACAAGAATAATATGGAAAGCAATATATTACTCGGCAGCTCGGTGGGTGGACGTAACAACAAGCTCTGACATGGTTAGATGGTTACCATTCACTGATTTGAAAGAAACCCTTCCCAAGCAGATGGTTAGCATCCCATGTCCTGGATCTGTCCCCCTAGCTCCTCCTTCACCTACATATGACTGGATGATGGTGTTTACACCATGGTTCTGACATTAGTTACGCACTGAACTATGTTTCATCCAAAACTTACATCCTGCATACATAGTTATGCTAATGCAACATCCAATGATCATGCCACAACACAAAATAAATTACCTATAGCATGCCTCGAATTGCATTTATTTTGGGATCCAGCAGCTCTGGAGGACTGCACCTCTCCCCTTGGGATCCAACCCCCTGCAAATGAACAAATCGAAATATCTAATCAAATCCCGAGTGGATGAACACACACAGAGAGAGAGAGAGAGAGAGAGACAGAGAGAGAGAGAGAGGAAAATGGGGGGAAGTGGAGATCGCTCACCGCTGCCTTCACACGGTGGATCTGAGGTGGCACATCTCGGTTTGTCTTCTTCATGGACGTGCACGGGCGCAAGGACGACGGTCTGGTGCTCCCTCGGCGTGATCAAACAGGAGGTGCTAAATAATCATGTTAACAAACGACAAAAGTTAAAGGTTAACAAATGAATAGCTCCTGTTATTACCACCCGTGTAAGTGAATATGCTAAATAATCATGTTAACAAAGGATAAAAGTTAAAAGTTGACAATGCAAAAGAAAACATGATTATAACACCAACGGAAATAGTTCGGTAATGTCATTGCAGCAAGACAAAAAATTCATGTAGTTCTTGATAGGCATAAGTTACCATAGTTCTTGGCATGTACGTTTTTTAATCGAGGGACATTGGCAAACATGACTTCATCTCTTAATCATGAAATGCAGAAAACTTTGCTGGCTTGGTTGTAAAACATGATTTATCATGAAGAGCATGCCTAGCTTTTAATTTGAGATCTGTTGTTCAAACATATTAGCAACATTAGTATGGTAATTCTATAACTTTAGGAATTGCAAACAAGAGATGGGAATTGCAAACAGGCAAGAGTCCGGACCAATACGGAGCTAAATTAGTTGTAGAATATGATTGGTGTTAATAAGGATACTTGCAGTTCCATTAAAGGTGCTAAATACATGTGGTTAAGAAATACGAGTCCTCATACTGCAAAGGCTTGTTTAATCTTTCATTGCAAGAATCACTAAGAAGGCTAGCTTGAGATGCAAACTTTGAAGAAGTATACTATATAATAGAAATACAAAACACAATATGAACCATTAATTTCTGATATGTGATGATTAATGGATCATCACATGAACTGGTCGTTAGCATGATTAGTTGTCTCATGAGGTGAGCGTAAAAAATCAGAACCATGATTACCTAAGAAATCCATATGTTTCTTCAAACCATAAATAAATTCATATGTTCCTTGAAACCATAAATACATTCATATGATTTGTCAAGAATCAAACACTATTCTTCAAGATTGTTAACCTAAGATCTAGGAGAAGTGTACTCTAAACTAAGGCAAATTCAGGTACCTAATCCAAAATTGTACTTTAAACCATACAAAATACCATTGAACCTTTTAGGATTGAAATCTTCCTAAATCACCTTTTACATAGCACTGGTCTAGCTCCCTAAGCAAGTACTACTCTCTGGTTCCATTGGTGCATATACTTCTAAACAACGTGAGGTAAAGCAATTTATTTCTATAGCATAGATCCTTTCATTTGAAGTAGAGATGCACATGAATTTTAGCTACTGCGTGTGAGGATAGGCGTTGGGCTTGGGGATGCTAGGTAAGGAAATACCTCAGGTTCTAGTGGATACGTCAGGGTTGCCGGCATCGATTTCGTGGCTTGGCCACATACTATCTCCACCATGATCTGGGCGACCACTGTGGCCTAGCCGTCTGGGTTAAAAAATCATGACCAGACGGACCGACTGGGCGTTTAAGGCATGTTTGGGGTGCCGGGTTGTAGATGCTCTAAGAAAGCTCAGTTCACTATAAAAAAAGACACATCTGTGACATTTTGGGCCGAATGAAATTTTTTCTATCATACTTATGACACTTCTATGACGATAATTGTGACAAAATCCGGTATCATCATAGATGTGGTGGGCTCCTACTTCTATGACAAAAAATCACGCCAGAAAATGGGCTTTTCGTCCTGGGCGGGCCGGAGACGCAGCTGTATGACATTCTTTGGGCCGTCCATGACGGAAAAACCCGTGGTAGAAGCGAGGGCGAGGAAAATATCGGGGTGTTCCCGGTTACGGTAGGTGGTCGGGGCCGAGCGATGCACGGAGGTTTGCGCGTTTCTCTCGTACACGCATGCGCGTGGGTGCGAGGCGTTGGGCTCTAACTGAACCCGAGCGAGGTGTTCGCCTACTAAAACCGGGTGATTGGACTGCAGGCTACGCATTACTGAACCCGAGCGATCGATCGATGGCTGTTAACTGAACCCGATCGAGCGATTTCTTCGCTACTGCTACTAACTGAAGCCGATTGATGCTGCCTCTGGATGAATAGTGAGTGTTGCTGGGGGGGAGGGGGGGTTGGATGAACAGTTCCCGGTGGGGGTGGATGAACAGGATCCCGTGGTGTTGCCTCTAGATGAACAGGACCCCTATCGATCGAGCCGGTTGGGGCTGGATGAACAGGACCTTGTGGAGAGCTGGATGAACAAGACGACCCCGTGGAGGGCTGGTTGAAGAGTAGCCGGTGGAGGGGTGGATGAACAGTAGCCCGTGGAGGGGTGGTTGAACAGGAGCCCGTGGAGAGGGCTGGTTGAATAGTAGCCGGTGAAGTAGCGCGTGGTGGAGACTGGATGAATAGGAGCCCGTGGATGAACAGTGGCAGGTGGAGGCTGGAGGAGGTTGACGGTGGATGAACAATAGCCCGTGGAGGCTGGAGGAGGTCGAGGGTAGAGATGAACAGTATCCCATGGAGTCCCGTTTTGCGGTACGCCACACCCCTTCCGATGAACAGGACCACCATTTAGACCGTAGCGCTCCAACAGAAGTCCGTTTCCTCCGGTTTGCGGTATGCCACACCCCTCCCGATCAACAGGACCCTGTTTCGACCGTAGGAGGTCCAACACAAATCCGTTTCCTTCATTTTACGGTATGCCAGACCCCTCTCGATGAACAGGATCCCGTTTTGAACGTGGCCGGTCAAACACAAGGCTGTTTCCTCTGTTGTGTGGTATGCCAGGCCTCATTTCCATCGGCTGTTCCGTCCAAGCTGGTTGGCTCTCACGTGTTCCGTTGCCTCCCGATGAACACGACGCATTCCGTTGCCTTCCCATGAACATGACGACGACGCAGTTTCTCCGTTCTGACCCAGCCATGTACACGAGCCCTGGCCATATGTATGCGCGAGTAGGCGTTCGAGACCCCGCCCGCATGTACGTACGTGGCCGTATTTACTTTCTTGCACCCTGGCCGTTGTACGTACGTGTAGATGCTACGTGCGTGCCTCTACTATGACACGTGCGCGCCTCTACATCGACCAGTATGTACGTACACGTTCACGATCAGAATGACAACGCTACGTATGCTTTGACCAGGTGGGTCCCGAGTGTCAGGCACTTCCTTGCGTGCGAAGATGTAGCTGGTGGGTCCAAGCAGTCAGGGGGGTGAATCGTTTTTTCCCAGATGCACTTCCTTGCGTGTGAAGATGTAGCTGGTGGGTCCCAGCTGATGTCTACTACACAACCTTTTTCTTGTAGACGTTGTTGGGCCTCCAAGTGCAGAGGTTTGTAGGAAAGTAGCAAATTTCCTCAAGTGGATGACCTAAGGTTTATCAATACGTGGGAGGCGTAGGATGAAGATAGTCTCTCTCAAACAACCCTGCAACCAAATAACAAAGAGTCTCTTGTGTCCCCAACACACTCAATACAATGGTAAATTGTATATGTGCACTAGTTCGGCGAAGAGATGGTGATACAAGTGCAATATGGATGATAGATATAGGTTTTTGTAATCTGAAATTATAAAAACAGCAAGGTAACTAATGATAAAAGTGAGCGTAAACGGTACTGCAATGCTAGGAAACAAGGCCTAGGGTTCATACTTTCACTAGTGCAAGTTCTCTCAACAATAATAACATAACTTGATCATATAACTATCCCTCAACATGCAACAAAGAGTCACTCCAAAGCCACTAATAGCGGAGAACAAACCAAGAGATTATGGCAGGGTACGAAACCACCTCAAAGTTATTCTTTCCATTCAATCTATTCAAGAGTCCGTACTAGAATAACACCTTAAGACACAAATCAACCAAAACCCTAATGTCACCTAGATACTCCATTGTCACCTCAAGTATCCGTGGATATGATTATACGATATGCATCACACAATCTCAGATTCATCTATTCAACCAACACAAAGTACTTCAAAGAGTGCCCCAAAGTTTCAACCGGAGGGTCAAGACGAAAACGTGTGCCAACCCCTATGCATAGGCTCACGGGCGGAACCCGCAAGTTGATCACCAAAACATACATCAAGAGGATCACATGATATCCCATTGTCACCACAGATAAGCACGGCAAGGCATACATCAAGTGTTCTCAAATCCTTAAAGACTCAATCCGATAAGATAACTTCAAAGGGAAAACTCAATCCATTACAAGAGAGTAGAGGGAGAGAAACATCATAAGATCCAACTATAATAGCAAAGCTCGCGATACATCAAGATCGTGACATAGAGAGAACACGAAAGAGAGAGAGAGATCAAACACATAGCTACTGGTACATACCCTCAGCCCTGAGGGTGAACTACTCCATCCTCGTCATGGAGAGTGCCAGGATGATGAAGATGGCCACCGGTGAGGGATCCCCCCTCCGGCAGGGTGCCGGAACGGGCTCCCGAGAGGCTTTTGGTGGCTACAGAGGCTCGCGGTTGCGGAACTCCCGATCTATTGTGTTCCCCGAAGGTTTTAGGGTATGTGGACTTATATAGGCGAAAGAAGTCGGTCAGGGGAGCCACGAGGGGCCCACGAGGGTGGAGGGCGCGCCCAGGGGGGTGGGCGCGCTCCCCTGCCTCGTGGCCTCCTTGAAGCTTCCCTGACTTGCACTCCAAGTCCCCTGGATTGCTTCCGTTCCAAAAATAACTTTCTCGAAGGTTTCATTCTGTTTGGATTCCGTTTGATATTCCTTTTCTTCGAAACACTGAAATAGGCAAGAAAAGAACAATATGGGCTGGGCCTCCGGTTAATAGGTTAGTCCCAAAAATAATATAGAAGTGTATAATAAAGCCCGTAAACATCCAAAACAGATAATATTATAGCATGAATGCTTCATAAATTATAGATACGTTGGAGATGATCAGCATCCCCAAGCTTAATTCCTGCTCATCCTCGAGTAGGTAAATGATAAAAGAAAGAATTTATGAAGTGTGAATGCTAGCAGGTGCACAAGTTTGATCAATGATAATTTCAATCATCTTTTGTAGCATGATTATATGTCATAACAATAGGTCATCTCATAAAACTTCTCAAGATCAAGTAACAAGCTATTCACATGTTAAAGCATAGACCATAAACTTTCTTGAAAACTGGCAAACTTCATTCTCAGTCATCAAACAATTACAATTCATCTTATTTTCAGGAAGGGTCTATGTCAGAGCTTTGATTTAGCAAACTCCACATACTAAACTATCATATAGTCTTCTACAATTGCTAACACTCACGCAATACTTATGGTTATGGAGTTTTAATCGGACACTGAGGAAGATAGGGGCTTATAATTTTGCCTCCCAACATATTCACCGTTGGGTGATGTCAACAATAATAGTTCATGCTAACTTACATCCAATTGGATATATATATATCAGGATCTTTCCAACACGAGGTGCTTGCCAAAGGATAAAATGAAAAAGGGAAAGGTGAAGATCACCTTGACTCTTGCATAAAGTAAAAGACATAAGGTGAAAGATAGGCCCTTCGCAGAGGGAAGCAGAGGTTGTCATATGCTTTTAGGGTTGGATGCACAAAATCTTAATGCAAAAGAACGTCACTTTATATTGCCACTTCTGATATGAACCTTTATTATGCAGTCCGTCGCTTTTATTACTTCCATATCACACGATCGTATAAAGCTTATTTTCTCCGCACTAGTAAGTCATACATATTTCGAGAGCAATTTTTATTGCTTGCAACATGACAACTTACTTGAAGGATCTTACTCTCCATAGGTAGGTATGGTGGATTCTCATGGCAAAAACTGGGTTTAAGGATATTTGGAAGCACAAGCAGTATCTCTACTTGGTTCAAGGAATTTTGGCTAGCATGAGGGGGGAAGGCAAGCTCAACATGTTTGAATGATCCATGACAATATACTTTAACTAAGATGTGAGAAAACATAACCCATTACGTTGTCTTCCTTGTCCAACATCAACTCTTTAGCATGTCATACTTAATGAGTGCTCACAATTATAAAAGATGTCCAAGATAGTATATTTATATGTGAAGTCTCTCTTCCTTCAATATTCTTTCATGAATTGTTCAAATGACCAATACGATGCTTGCTAACCTTCAATAAATTTACAACATCTACTTCTTAGATGTGAAGTCATTACTCCCCATGGGATAAGCAAATGAAACATATATAATTTCAAATTTATGACATTCAACTTATTCAACCATTTACTCATAGGATATAAGTGAAGCACACGAGTAAATGACAAACTACTCCAAAAAGATAAAAGTGAAGATCAATGAGTAGTTAAATAATTATGTAGCTATGTGAAGACTCTCTCTCATTTAAGAATTTCAAATCTTGGTATTTTATTCAAACAACAAGCAAAACAAAATAAAATGACATTGCAAGGATAACACAACTCATGTGAAGAAGCAAAAACTTAGGTTCAACCGATACTAACCGATAATTGTTGAAGAAGAAAGGTGGGATGCCTACCGGGGCATCCGCAAGCTTAGATGCTTGAGAGTTCTTGGAATATTATCTTGGGGTGCCTTGGTCATCCCCAAGCTTGAGCTTTTGTGTCTTCTTAATTCCTCTCATATCATGGTTTCTCTATTTCTTAAAAACTTCATCCACATAAAACTCAACAAGAACTCGTGAGATAAGTTAGTATAAACCAATGCAAAACCTTATCATTTTCTACTGTAACAAATCACTAAAATTATTATTAAACATTGCATACTAAATGCCTCTGCATATTTAATACTCCTATCCTCAAATAGAATCATTAAACAAGCAAACATATGCAAACAATGCAAACATAACAGCAATCTGCCAAAACAGTACAGACTATAGTAATCTGTATCAAACGTATACTTATAGAACTCCACAAATCCTACCAAATTAGGAAGTCCTAATAAATTTGTGTACCAATCCAGAGCAATAATAATAAGAACAAAAGCACGTTTATGTGAATTATCAAAACTAATTTACTGGGTGCAAAAGTTTTTGATTTTTAGCAGGATCAACACAACTATCACCGTAAGCTATCCTAAAGGTCTTACTTGGCACTTTATTGAAACAAAAGCTATTAAACTTGAATACTACAGTAGCATAATCATGTGAACACACAAAAACAGTAAGGATAAATATTGGGTTGTCTCCCAACAAGCGCTTTTCTTTAATGTCTTTCTAGCTAGGCATGATGATGACAATGATGCTTACATGAAAGATAAGAATTGAAACATAACGGGAGCATCATGAAGCATATGAATAGCACACATTTAAGTCTAACCCTCTTCCCATGCATAGGGATTTTGTGAGCAAACAACTTATGGGAACAATAATCAACTAGCATAGGAAGGTAAAACAAGCATAGCTTCAAAACTTTATGCACATAGAGAGGAAACTTGATATTATTGCAATTCCTACAAGCATATGTTCCTCCCTCATAACAATTTTCAGTAGCATCATGAATAAATTCAACAATATAACCAGCACCTAAGGCATTCTTTCCATGATCTACTTGCAAGGAAAATTTACTACTCTTCACATAAGCAAAATTCTTCTTATTCAGAATAGTGGGAGTATCATAAGAAACTCGAATACTAAAAATTGTTTCCACATTAAAAGAGTAATGTTCAGAAAAAGGGTAATCATAATCATGACAATTTTTATAAATATAATCATCACTACTTTTTATAGCATAAGTTTCATCACAATAATCATCATAAGTAGCAACTTTGTTCTCATCATAATCGATTGAAACCTCTTCCAAGATAGTGGAATCATCACTAAATAAAGTCATGACCTCTCCAAATCCACTTTCATATTCATCACAATAAGATTCAACATCCTCCAAAATAGTGGGATCACTACTTCCTAAAGTTGACACTCTTCCAAACCCACTTTCATCAATATAGTCATCATAAATAAGAGGCATGCTATCGTCATAACAACTTTGCATATCAAAACTTGGGAGGCTAAAAATATCATCTTCATTAAACTTAGCATACCCAAGCTTGGGACAAACATTAATTTCAGCAAATATATTCTCAAATATGTCATCCTCATCAAACATAGCTTCCCCAAGCTTGGGCCCTTTCATATCATAAGCATAATCACTCTCATCATTAATAGTATGGATAGCACCAATAGTATAGCAATTATCATCATCACAATGAGTAGTAGGAGCAACATGATTTGGGAGAGATACCTTTTTACCTTTGCTGCTCCGTCTTTTCTTTTTCTTCTTCACATTATGTGTGGGTTCAACCTTCTTCTCTGAGCTCCTTATTGATGAGATTGGTTGAATAGAAAGCTCCTCCCCGTTACCTGATTCATCATAAGAAATAATAGGAGGAGATTGGGAAGTCTCTTCCCTTTCATTAGTATTCTCTTCATCTTCTATTTGCTTTCTTTTCTTTATGTAATTGGTAATATAAGGATTTTCAATGCAATTCACCGTACAATACATATAAATCTTCTCTAGATCAAAATCAAGAAATCTCTTAAGGGCAAATTCTGGAATATTCTTAGTTGCACGTTTCAATTCTTCATAACCAAAAAGCAAACTAATTTCATTATGATGTGCAAGGGAAATCAAGTCATCACAATTTTTGGACATGATTCGATCATGAAACAATTTGCATTGGAGATTTAAATGACCATGTTCATTGCAAAGTTCACAAGGATCGCGAAAAATATTGAGTTTTTCAGCACAAACATCAAGACTTTCTTGCAATAATTTAGTTTCTAAATGCTTATGCCTCTTGCAATATCTATTTTCCCTATTTGGTGTGTACCTGCAAACCCAATGTACTCCACAAAAATCGACATGCTTATAGGAGACATTGTCATCATAACTAGTGCAATCATCACTAAAAGTGCAATCATCATTAGTACTATGGATATTCAAAGAGTTCATACTAACAACATTGCAACCATGCTCATAATTCAAAGATTTAGTGCCAAGCATTTTAATGCATTCTTCTTCTAGCAATTGAGCACAATTTTCTTTTCCATCATTCTCACGAAAGATATTAAAAAGATGAAGCGTATGAGACAAACTCAATTCCATTTTTTGGTAGTTTTCTTTTATATACTAAACTAGTGATAAAACAAGAAACTAAAAGATTCGATTGCAAGATCTAAAGATATACCTTCAGGCACTCACCTCCCCAGCAACGGCGCCAGAAAAGAGCTTGATGTCTACTACACAACCTTCTTCTTGTAGACATTGCTGGGCCTCCAAGTGCAGAGGTTTGTAGGACAGTAGCAAATTTCCCTCAAGTGGATGACCTAAGGTTTATCAATCCGTGGGAGGCATAGGATGAAGATGGTCTCTCTCAAACAACCCTGCAACCAAATAACAAAGAGTCTCTTGTGTCCCCAACACACCCAATTCAATGATAAATTGTATAGGTGCACTAGTTCGGCGAAGAGATGGTGATACAAGTGCAATATGGATGGTCGATATAGGTTTTTGTAATCTGAAATTATAAAAACAGCAAGGTAACTAATGATAAAAGTGAGCGTAAACGGTATTGCAATGCTAGGAAACAAGGCCTAGGGTTCATACTTTCACTAGTGCAAGTTCTCTCAACAATAATAACATAACTGGATCATATAACTATCCCTCAACATGCAACAAAGAGTCACTCCAAAGCCACTAATAGCGGAGAACAAACGAAGAGATTATGGTAGGGTACGAAACGACCTCAAAGTTATTCTTTCCGTTCAATCTATTCAAGAGTACGTACTAGAATAACACCTTAAGACACAAATCAACCAAAACCCTAATGTCACCTAGATACTCCATTGTCACCTCAAGTATCCGTGGGTATGATTATACGATATGCATCACAGAATCTCAGATTCATCTATTCAACCAACACAAAGTACTTCAAAGAGTGCCCCAAAGTTTCTACCGGAGAGTCAAGACGAAAACGTGTGCCAACCCCTATGCATAGGTTCATGGGCGGAACCCGCAAGTTGATCACCAAAACATACTTCAAGTGGATCACGTGATATCCCATTGTCACCACAGATAAGCACGACAAGACATACATCAAGTTTTCTCAAATCCTTAAAGTCTCAATCCGATAAGATAACTTCAAAGGGAAAACTCAATCCATTACAAGAGAGTAGAGGGGGAGAAACATCATAACATCCAACTATAATAGCAAAGCTCGTGATACATCACGATCGTGCCATAGAGAGAACACGAGAGAGAGAGAGATCAAACACATAGCTACTGGTACATACCCTTAGCCCCGAGGGTGAACTACTCCCTCCTCGTCATGGAGAGCGCCGGGATGATGAAGATGGCCTCCGGTAAGGGATCCCCCTCAGGGTGCTGGAACGGGATCCCGAGAGGTTTTTGGTGGCTACAAAGGCTCATGGCGGCAGAACTCCCGATCTATTGTGTTCCCCGAAGGTTTTAGGGTATATGGACTTATATAGGCGAAAGAAGTCGGTCAGTGGAGCCACGAGGGGCCCACGAGCGTGGAGGGCGCGCCCAGGGGGGCGAGCGTGCCCCCTTGCCTCGTGGCCTCCTCGAAGCTTCCCTGACTTGCACCCCAAGTCCCCTGGATTGCTTCCGTTCCAAAAATAACTTTCCTGAAGGTTTCATTCCGTTTGATATTCCTTTTCTTCGAAACACTGAAATAGGCAAGAAAACAGCAATATGGGTTGGGCCTCCGGTTAATAGGTTAGTCCCAAAAATAATATAAAAGTGTATAATAAAGCCCGTAAGCATCCAAAACAGATAATATTATAGCATGAATGCTTCATGAATTATAGATACGTTGGAGACGTATCACCAGCTGTCAGGGGGGAAACATTTTTTCGTGAAATACGGTTGCCTGTCCGGTGGGTCCCTATTGTCAGGTGAAGGAATAATTTTTTTGCGCGTAATAAGGAGTCAATTCCTTGTGGCTGCCGTGGACCCAGCTGTCAGCCTATCAACGTACAGTACTCTTTCGATGAAAGTCGTTCCTTGACCATGTTGACCACGCCGTGCCGTGAGCACCAGGGCGGTGGATGGCGGCGAGTCCTAGGAAGGGGACGGCACAGAGCCGGAGAAGATGCGGCAGTGGATGCCCACGCATAGAGGAGTATGAGGGTTCACTGGTTCGGCTGCGGTGTGAGGCTCCCGTCGCCGCAGAATAAAAGAGGGTGTGGGTGAGTAGAGGGATGGCCTGGCCAGTGGTGGGAGTAGTAGGGGATGGTGAAGCCTCCGCGGCATCACAGCCGGCCACGGGAGGCAGGAGCACGCGACACGACCGGGGCTGGTTTGGGCGGCTGGAGCAAGAAGACTAGAGGTTGAAGAAGCACTACAGCCGTTGGATGGACTTCGTACGGTCAATGGATCTAGAATCGTTCATATTGACTAAGTTGACAAAGCCCTCCGTCCCCGTCAACTTAGTAGGCCCACAAGTCAGCCTCCCACCAAGGTGGGTCCCAGCTAGCAGGGGGAGTATTCATTTTTTCTGCGTAATAAGGAGGCACTTCCGGTGGGTCCGAGCTGACAGTGGGGGGAATGTTGTTTTCATGAAATACGGTGGCCCGTCCAGTGGGTCCCAGCAGTTAGGGGGAAATGTTTTTTTTCACAAAATACGGTGGCCCGTCCGGTGGGTCCCTGCTGTCAGGTGGAGGAATCATTATTTTCCGCGTAATAAGGAGGCACTTACCTGCTGCGGTCGTGGCCCCAGCTGTCAGCCTCTCCACGTACAGTACACTTCCGATGGAAGTCGTTCCTTGACCATGTTGACCACGCCACGTTCCGTTTCATGCATGCGTCCATGGGCGTGGTGCATCCCCACTATCAGTCTCTCACGTACAGTCATCTTCCGATGACTCTCGGTTGTTGACCACGTTGACCACACCATGCCGAGCGCACCAAGGCCAGTGGACGATGGCTAGTCCCCAGACTGGAACGACCCGGAGATGGGAAGATGGCCCCAAACTGGAACGACCCAGAGTCGCGGATGGAGAGGAGTGGGAAACTTGACTGGTTCAGGTGCGCGGCAGCACATCCGCGGTGCCGCCCACGGGAGAAAGGAGCAAGAACATAGGTTGAAGAAGGAGCACGGCTGCTGGATTAAAATCCAATGGTCCAGCTACTAGAATCATTTGTTGATTAAGTTGAAAAATCCTTGCGTACATGTCCGCTTAGTAGGCCCAAAAGTCAGCCAC
The DNA here is from genome assembly GCF_018294505.1 of Triticum aestivum. NCBI lineage: Eukaryota > Viridiplantae > Streptophyta > Magnoliopsida > Poales > Poaceae > Triticum > Triticum aestivum. The sequence continues at coordinate 67,037,965 of NC_057795.1, read as the reverse complement.
CTAATCTAACGGGTCCCAGCTGTCAAGTGGAGGAATAATTTTTTTGCATAACAAGGAGGCAGTTCCTTCCATGCGAAGATACAGCCGGTGGGTCCCAGCTGTCAGGTGGAGGAAACATTTTTTTCAGCTTAATAAGGAGGAACTTTCCTGGCATGCGATCATGGACCTCGTGGGTCCCAGCCGTTAGGCTCTCCACATATAGTCCTCTTCCGATGACTCTGGTTTGTTGACCACGCCGTACCGAGTGCAGCGAGGCAGTGGACGACGGTGAGGCCCCGGACGGGAACGACTCGGAGATGGGAAGACGCGGCGGTGGAGTCGCATATTAAGAGGAGGAGAAGGGTTATAACTGGTTCTGGTGCGGCATGGGGCTGCAGTCGGTGGAGAATAACAGGAGGTGTGGAGGGGTGGAGGGATAGCCTGGCCGGCGGTGGGGTAGCGCTTTGCAGCGATGCGTGCTAAGCAGAGCCGCTAGCCGCCAGAGGCTGGACCAGGCGGTCCCGACGATGCTGAAGGAAGAAGACGAGAGATTGAAGGTGCATGCCGACCGTTGGATATAAATCCAATGGCTGTGGATGTCATAATCATTTGTTGACCAAGTTGACAACGCCCTGCGTAGGTTTTGACCTATTGGCCCACATGTCAGCCTGCAAAAATGTGGCATATATTTAACCCATGTTTTCTAGAGTGTACAGTCCATTTGCTGGGCTGGGTGAACAAATAATTTCGCGTCAATGCAGCCCATTTATATTTTCTAAAAAATCCCAGCTCATTTGCACTTCCTTGAAATACACGAATTAGTTGGGCTCGTTATATGTATAATGTTATGTTAGAAGGAGCAATTAATATCAAAAATAAACCGGAGAGGCATATTTTTTATATATATAATTAACAAATTAGCGAGTTATTGCTCAAAATAAAAATGAGCGCGTAATTATTACATTGGTCCTTAAAATCTTCGCAAGCTTTTGTACACAATCACCAGGATTTTCCTTGCCTGTGAGTCAAAAACAACCAGGATTTTCTTGCTAACTTCTGTTAAACATTTACTTTTATAAGTTAATAACACATGGGCTGTTTTTATAATGTATATATAAGTCTCTATAAAATATACGATAATAGTAATAATATAAATATAAATAATGTGGTTAAAAGGGAAAACATAAATTGGACACAACATTATTATTCTTATATATAGATAAATAGAACAGAGACTTGCGTTTTATTAAAAAATACATTAGGCTGCCGATCTTTAAGAAAAAGCCCATAGGCCGGTATGGACCTCAAAAAATAAGTTGAAACCACTGTCACCGTATGTCGTGGGCTACGCATGTTAAAATACAAAACCTAGGCCTAGTTGATACTTGTTTTCCCTCTGGAAAAAAACGATACCAGATCCCCGAGCGAACTGGATTAAAGAGGGGGTCGGCGGCACGACTGAAGAAGCACATCAGGAGCAATTTTTTTTCTTCAGTGGATGGCTCTCGATGGCGTTTTTTTTACTTGCCTCTGCACCATACAACTTGTATTTTTAGCCTCCCTGTCCGTGGTGGACCAGCAACCCATTTGCTGGGCGGGCGAACCTATAGAAACTAGCACTCGATTTTTCATCAAGCCCCAAAAACAACACAGTACTATGTTTGTTTTTAGGCCGAAAACATTACGGCAGGGGTTGAGCCGGGGAGGGGGGAGACAGAGCAAAAAGATTAAAAAGAGCTGATGCGCCATTGCTACCCTAACAAAGCAGGTGCAATTCTTCTCGGGAAGAAGGTGCGCCATTGACACCCACACGTCACATACCCCATAGTAGGCATACTAACAAGTTCACACACAAGTACAACAGAAAAGGTAAACATTCGTATCAAACTCAGGTTCATAGGACATGTTCATATTCATAGCCAACATTGACTATCAACAACTCAAAAGATTCATATATACACAAGTTCAGCATGTCTATGCATCCAAATGATTGATAGATCACACGACAATATTCATAGATAATTCACAAGAAGATTCAGATATGCACATGTTCAGTATGTTTATGCATCCAAATGATTGAGATCACAGCCAATATGATCCATGAACGAACTTTAATTACCTAGGGTACAGACTGGTAAATGGTGTTCAGTCGGACGTACTTCTGGCTAAAATTAATGCTTGTACGAGTAAACTTTTGAGTACATAAGAGGCAGCACAGGCAATCTGAACTTTGCTTGTAGGTATATCCTCAAATAGTGGCCTCATGCCGAGAGAGGTTTGAGAAACTTGGTGATACGTCTCCAATGTATCTATAAATTTTTTATTGTTCCATGCTATTATATTACCCATTTTGGGTGTTTATGGGCTTTACTTTACACTTTTATATCATTTTTGGGACTAACCTACTAACCGGAGGCCCAACCCGAATTGTTGTTTTTTTGCCTATTTTAGTGTTTTGAACAAAAGAAATATCAAACGGAGTCCAAACGGAATGAAACTTTCGGGAGTGATCTTTTTGGAACAAACGTGATCCAGAGGACTTGGAGTGGAAGTCAAGAAACAAGCGAGGCGGCCATGAGGGTGCCCGACGTGCCCCCACCCTTGTGGGCCCCTCGAGCATCCACCGACCTACTTCTTCCTCCTATATATACCCATGTACCCTGAAAACATCAGAAGCGACCATGAAAAACTATTTCCACCACTGTAACCTTCTGTATCCGCAAGATCCCATCTTGGAGCCTTCGTCGGCGCTCCACCGGAGGGGGAATCGACCACAGAGGGCCTCTACATCATCTCCAAGGCCCTTCCGATGAGTTGTGAGTAGTTTACCACAAACCTTCGGGTCCATAGTTATTAGCTAGATGGCTTCTTCTCTCTATTTGAATCTCAATACAAAGTTCTCCTCGATCTTCTTGGAGATCTATTCGATGTAACTCTTTTTGCGGTGTGTTTGTCGAGATCTGATGAATTGTGGGTTTATGATCAAGTTTATGTATGAGAAATATTTGAATCTCCTCTGAATTCTTTGATGTGTGATTAAGTTATCTTTCCAAGTCTCTTCGAATTATCAGTTTGGTTTGGCCTACTAGATTGATCTTTCTTGCAATGGGAGAACTGCTTAGCTTTTGGTTCAATCTTGCAGTGTCCTTTCCCAGTGACAGCAGGGGCAGCAAGGCACGTATTGTATTTTTTCCATCGAGGATAAAAAGATGGGGTTTATATCATATTGCATGAGTTTATCCCTCTACATCATCTTTCTTAATGTGTTACTCTGTTCTTTGTGAACTTAATACTCTAGATGCATGCTGGATAGCGATCGATATGTGGAGTAATAGTAGTAGATGCAGGTAGGAGTCTGTCTACTTGTCACGGACGTGATGCCTATATACATGATCATGCCTACATAATCTCATAATTATTCACTTTTCTATCAATTGCTCGACAATAATTTGTTCACCCACCGTAATACTTATGCTATCTTGAGAGAAGCCAGTAGTGAAACCTATGCCCCCCGGGTCTATCTTTTATCATATAAAGCTTTCAATCTACTTTTGTTTGCATCTTTACTTTTCCAATCTATATCATAAAATACCAAAAATATATTTATCTTATCATATTATCTCTATCAGATCTCACTTTTGCAAGTGGCCTTGAAGGGATTGACAACCCATCTATTGCGTTGGTTGCAAGCTCTTGTTTGTTTGTATAGGTGCGTGGGACTTCTGAGGAGCCTCCTACTGGATTGATACCTTGGTTCTCAAAAACTAAGGGAAATACTTACGCTACTATTGTTGCATCACCCTTTCCTCTTCAAGGAAAACCAACGCAAGCTCAAGACGTAGCAAGAAGGATTTCTGGCGCCGTTGCCGGGGAGGTCTTCGCTCAAGTCAAGACATACCAAGTACCCATCACAAACTCATCTCCCTCACACTTACATTATTTGCCTTTTGCCTCTCATTTTCCTCTCCCCCACTTCACCCTTGCCGTTTTATTCACCCTCTCTTTCCCAATCTCCTCTCTCGTTCGCTTGTCTTTTATTTGCTCACCGTCATATCTAAAATTGGGGAGATTATCGTCGATATGGACAATAATGATAACATGGAAAATCCTGACGTTCCTGCTGAAAAACCCCTATCTTACATACTAAAAAGTTTCGAATCGGTAGTGGTAATATTATTGGAAAATGGGTTATTCAAGATTTCTTTACTTGTGCCGGTGCTTTACCTTCTATGGGTAGTTCTATCTTGCATAGAACTAGTAGTCTTGCGGATGCCATCGCCATGCTTATAGTTGAACTTGAAAGACAGTTTATGCACATGCATCCTTGCATACAAAGAATTTTCCTAGAATTTTCTAATATTGAGCATTCTTTTGTTAAGCACGCAACTACTATCTTTTTGGCACATGAGTTTAGATTTATCATAAAAGAATCCAAAGAAATTTTTGCGCACTATAGGGTGGACTCCGGTCGTCCTCCCATAGAGGTGATTCTCTTTGACCAAGAGGAGATTATGCGTTTCCAATCTTTGGACTATATTGCTTTTAATGAGAACCTTAGGAAAAAGGTTCCTACCACTGTTCTAATTGATAAAATTTCTGAACTCAATAACGATTTTGCTATTCTAAATAATGAGCTAGGATACTCTCTTGAGTGTAGACTCAAGAGGTTCTGTCAAAAGAATATTTATAATGATGAATTGGTTGTGCATTATGAAGGGCTAAGGGAGGAACCCATACCTCCTCAGATTGATCTTGGGGACTTTTGTCCCATTAAATTTAGCCCTTTTGATTATTTTTGCTTGCCTCAAAGAAAACTTGCTGCTGAACGTAGAGAATATGAGATGATTTTTTGTGATCTATCTTATTATTATGGCACTACTTAGATCTATCATCGTTTTTATGCCTAGCTAGGGGCGTTGAACGATAGCGCTAGTTGGGAGGCAACCCAATTTGTTTTCGTTTTTGCTTCTATTTAGTAATAAGTTTTTCATCTACCTTCTGTTTAGATGTGTTTTTATGTTTTAATTAGTGTTTGTGCCAAGTAGAACCTATAGGATAACCTATGGTGATAGTTAATTTGATTCTGCTGAAAAACAGAAACTTTGGGCGCACAAAAATAATTTTAGTTATTCACAGAAACGTGCTTTTGTGTTGGTTCTTTTTGCTGTTGATTAATAGACAAATTTCCCAGGACTTCCTATTTTGGTAGGATTTTTAAAGTTGCATAAGTATTTGAGAGTGACAGATTACTACAGACTGTTCTGTTTTTGACAGATTCTGTTTTTCGTGTGTTGTTTGCTTATTTTGATGCGTCTATGGCTAGTATGTAGGGTATGAACCATAGAGAAGTTGGAATAAAGTAGGTTTAACAACAATATAAATGAAGAATGAGTTCATTAAAGTACCTTATGTGATGGTTTTTCTTTCTTACACTAACGGAACTTATGAGATTTCCTGTTGAGTTTTGTGTTGCGATGTTTTCAAGTTTTGGGAAAAGATTTGATGGATTATGGAATAAGGAGTGGAAAGAGCGTAAGCTTGGGGATTACCATGGCACCCCAAGATATTCAAGGATAACCAAAATCCTAAGCTTGGGGATACCCCGAAAGGCATCCCCTCTTTCGTCTTCGTCTATGTGTAACTTTACTTGGAGCTATATTTTTATTCGCCACATGATATGTGTTTTGCTTGGAGCATCATGTATGATATGAGTCTTTGCTTTTTAGATTTACACAATCATCCTTGCTGTACACACCTTTTGGGAGAATCCCACTTGATTAGAATTTATTAGAACACTTTATGTGCTTCACTTATATCTTTTGAGCTAGATAGTTTTGCTCTATGTGCTTCACTTATATTTTTAGAGCACGGCGATGGCTTAATTTTGAAGAAATTTTTGATCTCTCATGCTTCACTTATATTATTTTGAGAGTCTTTTAGAACAGCATGGTATTTGCGATGGTTATAAATTTTGTCCAAGTTGGGTATAATAAAAACTATCATAGGAAGTGCATTAAACACTATGATCAATTTGATGCTTGATAATTCTTTTGAGATATAAAGGTGGTAATGTTAGAGTCATTCTAGTTGGGTAATTATGAAATTGAGAAATACTTGTGTTGAAGTTGGCAAGTCCCGTAGCATGCATGTATGGTAAAAGTTGTGTGACAAATTTGTTGCATGGGGTGCTCTTTTAATTATCTTCCTTATGAGTGGAGGTCGGGATCGCGCGATGGTTAACTCCTACCAACCCTTCCCCTAGGAGCATGCGTAGTAGTACTTTGCTTCGAGGGCAAGTAGACTTTTGCAATAAGTATATAAGTTCTTTATGACTAATGTGAGTCCATGGATATATGCACACTCACCCTTCCACTTTGCTAGCCTCTATTATGCCGTGCAACTTTCACCAGTATTATGCACCCATTATTTACCTTCCTAAAACAGCCACCATACCTACCTATTATGGCATTTCCATAGCCATTCCGAGATATATTGCCATGCAACTTTCCACCTTTCTGTTTATTATGACACGTTCCATCATTGTCATATTGCTCTTTGCATGATCATGTAGTTGACACTGTATTTGTGGCAAGGCCACCTTCATAATTTTTCATACATGTCACTCTTGATTCATTGCATATCCCGGTACACCGCCGGAGGCATTCATATAGAGTCATATCTTGTTTTAAGTATTGAGTTGTATTCTTGAGTTGTAAATTAATAAAAGTGTGATGATCTTCATTATTAGAGCATCGTCCCAAGTGAGGAAAGTATGATGAAGACTATTATTCCCCCACAAGTCGGGATGAGGCTTCGGACTTTACAAAAAAGAGAGGCCAAAGAGCCCACCAAAAAAGAAGAAAAAGAAAGGCCAAATAAAAAAAGAGAAAGGCCAAACAAAAAAATGAGAGAAAAGAGAGAAGGGACAATCCTATTATCTCTTTTCCACACTTGTGCTTCAGAGTAGCACCATGATCTTCATGATAGAGAGTCTCCTATGTTGTCACTTTCATATACTAGTGGGAATTTTTCATTATAGAACTTGGCTTGTATATTCCAATGATGGGCTTCCTCAAAATGCCCTAGGTGTTCGTGAGCAAGCAAGTTGTATGCACATCCACTTAGTTTCTTTTTTTGAGCTTTCACATATTTATAGCTCTAGTGCATCTGTTGCATGGCAATCCCTACTCACTCACATTGATATCTATTAATGGGCATCTCCATAGCCCGTTGATATGCCTAGTTGATGTGAGACTATCTTCTCCCTTTTTTGTCTTCACAACCACCACCATATACCACATATAGTGCTATGTCCATGGCTTGCGCTCATGTATTGCGTAAGAGTTGAAAAAGCTGAAGCGCGTTAAAAAGTATGAACCAATTGCTTGGCTAGAACCGGGGTTGTGCATGATGGGAGTATTTTGTGTAATGAAAATGAAGCATGGCCTAAGTATATGATTTTGTAGAGATAAGCTTTCTTTGGCTATGCTATTTTGATAAGACATGATTATTTCTTAGTATGCTTTGAGTATTACTATTTTTTATGTTTTATAAGCTTTGATCTTGAATTATTTGGATCTGAATAATCATACCACAATAAAGAAAATTACATTGAGAATTATGCTAGGTAGCATTCCACATCAAAAATTCTGTTTTTATCATTTACCTACTCGAGGACGAGCAGGAATTAAGCTTGGGGATGCTTGATACGTCTCCAACGTATATATTATTTTTTATTGTTCCATGCTATTATATTACCCGTTTTGGATGTTTATGGGCTTTATTTTACACTTTTATCATTTTTGGGACTAACCTACTAACCGGAGGCCCAACCCGAATTGCAGTTTTTTTTGCCTATTTCAGTGTTTCGAAGAAAAGGGATATCAAACGGAGTCCAAACGGAATGAAACTTTCGGGAGCGATATTTTTGGAACAAACGCGATCCGGAGGACTTGGAGTGGAAGTCAAGAATCAAGCGAGGCGGCCACGAGGGTGCCCGACGCGGCCCCTACAGGTGGGCGTGCCCCCCACCCTTGTGGGCCCCTCGAGCATCCACCGACCTACTTCTTCCTCCTATATATACCCATGTACCCTGAAAATATCAGAAGCGACCACGAAAAACTATTTCCACCGCCATAACCTTCTGTATCCGCGAGATCCCATCTTGGAGCCTTCGCCGGTGCTCCGCCAGAGGGGAATCGACCATGGAGGGCCTCTACATCATCTCCAAGGCCCTTCCGATGAGTTGTGAGTAGTTTAGCATAGACCTCTGGGTCCATAGTTATTAGCTAGATGGCTTCTTCTCTCTCTTTGAATCTCAATACAAAGTTCTCCTCGGTCTTCTTGGATATCTATTCAATGTAACTCTTTTCGCGGTGTGTTTGTCGAGATCCAATGAATTGTGGGTTTATGATCAAGTTTATCTATGAGAAATATTTGAATCTCCTCTAAATTCTTTTATGTGTGATTAAGTTATGTTTGCAAGTCTCTTCGAATTAAAAGTTTGGTTTGGCCTACTAGATTGATCTTTCTTGCAATGGGAGAAGTGCTTAGCTTTGGGTTCAATCTTGCGTTGTCCTTTCCCAGTGACAACAGGGGCAGCAAGGCACGTATTGTATTGTTGCCATCGAGGATAAAAAGATGGGGTTTATATCATATTGCATGAGTTTATCCCTCTACATCATGTCATCTTTCTTAATGCGTTACTCTGTTTTTTGTGAACTTAATACTCTAGATGCATGCTGGATAGCAGTCGATGTGTGGAGTAATAGTAGTAGATGCAGGCAGGAGTCGGTCTACTTGTCACGGACGTGATGCCTATATACATGATCATGCCTAGATAATCTCATAATTATTCGCTTTTCTATCAATTGCTTGATAGTAATTTGTTCACCCACTGTAATACTTATGCTATCTTGAGAGAAGCCACTAGTGAAACCTATGGCCCACGGGTCTATCTCTTATGATATAAAGCTTTCAATCTACTTTTGTTTGCATCTTTACTTTTCTAATCTATATCATAAAATACCAAAAATATATTTATCTTATCATATTAACTCTATTAGATCTCACTTTTGCAAGTGGCCTTGAAGGGATTGACAACCCCTTTATTGCGTTGGTTGCGAGTTCTTGTTTGTTTGTGTAGGTGCGTGGGACTTCTGAGGAGCCTCCTACTGGATTGATACCTTGGTTCTGAAAAACTGAGGGAAATACTTACGCTACTATTGCTGCATCACCCTTTCCTCTTCAAGGAAAACCAATGCAAGCTCAAGACGTAGCACTTGGCCACTACTTTCATCCAACTAGTTTACTGGCTCATCTTGGTCCTGTAGCTCGCTAAAATTCTACATTACAGACGAGAAAGGAGGCGGTTGAGAAAATGAACCACCCAAATTTTTTGTGCAGTTCAACTGAAATGGAGCATCCCTGGCGTGCAGACTGATTAAGTGCCAGATGAACATACGCGTCAACCAACTTGTCTGGAATATTTAGACTCCATGCCATACAGTTCGCTACCATATCTGTCGATAACCAAAAGGCACAAGTTGGGACCAAAGACTAGACTGTGTTTTTCTAGGCTATGCGCCAATCAATATTTTTGGTGTACACTCTCATAATACTTGGAGTTTGACAACTGGTTGACGCTGGTTGATACTCGAATGAATATTGGCACTTCTTGTCAACATCGGTGCTTGTCTGAGTGAACTTTGGAGTACATAGCAGCAGCATAAGTATCTGTCCATCTGATCTTTTTGTGCAGTTCTACTGAAATCACCTAATGCAATGATTTGCCTGCGAGTTCAGGCTCCAAGTTACTCCTTTATAAAATCAGCAAACAGTAACACAATACCAAATTACCAATACATGACAAGCACAATAATCAGGATAAAGACCAGTACCAACCTGTGTGAGGTAGCATATCAATTACTATTTCCTTTGACTGGAAGCCGAGATAAGCGAAGCGACTGGCGGCAAAGGAAGAAAGCAGGCCCAGATTAGCGACTGACAGGAAAGGACGAAAACTGTCGAGGCAATGAAGCACCCAATGTTTTTGTGCAGTTCCACCAAAATCGAGCATCCCTGTTGGCACATATATTAAGAGAGTGAGATTACTGTAATAGTGGGACTAGTTGATGAAACATACACTAACAAATAGAAGCACCCTCATTATCTTAATGGGTAAAGTTAGCAACATAGTAGTCTTGCTTAAAGAGAGGTATTAGTTTATTTAATCAGTGCCAATTAGCTCAACACTCAAAGCATTGCCATGTATGATAGGTTGCAAAACTTTAACCTGCAAAGATAAAGGAGTTTCTCATGACAGTAGCACGATGCAAATAGAGATGACAGCAAACTCATATGGATGACGGCCTTAGGCCGGTACCAACCTGAGGAAAAAGCTTATTCATGTAGTCCCATAAGATATGATAAGCGCTCACTGGAATCACTCAATAGTATATATTTTTGTGCACTTCAAATGTATGGTTGAAATCACTCTTGTTTACCAGTGCTAAGATTATATCGAAAGATTATCAAGAACTTCCAGCAGAGTTAAAGCACTGGCTGGGATACAGTTCATTGTATTGTCTTGTGTAGTTCCACTAAAATGTATGATTGGCACAACATGATACCTGTTTGTACAAGTAGGAACAAGGTGGAACCTTCATTAGCTTGGTGAGAAAGGATAGAAAGACATTAGCATATTGCTCTAACAGTAGCAAATTCATGATGGACAATACACAAAACATTGCCTCATTGAACCAATGGCAATAAATTGACATGCAAAACAATAGCACTATTATGTCATGACACTAATAATATTCCCTCCCTGCTCCACCACATGAAACATACACACGTATTTGATTCAGCATAGGGTGCTACTAAAGATTTGTTTAACTCCGACAAGAAAATTAGGAAGCAATAAATTAGTGGTACTTAAGTACTCCTAATTAATTAAGTGAGACAACAGAAGTGGAAGGGTTCCCTGGAGGATCGTCTCACATGTAAGGTAGTCGTTGCCAGAGCCCTTGAATGGCCTTGACTGAGGCCTCTGGCTTCAGCAAGATCTCCTTGGCACTGTTTATTCTTCTTCTTCTTCCTATTCATGCTATGTTTCTCATTCTCCTCACCAGTTGGTGAAACCAAGTACATGATTGGCCTTCTATTTCAGAATTGGTTTTGTCAGTGAGGGAGTACAAGTGTACTAGTAAAAAATAGCGTTATTTTCTCATGGCAGTCGCAAAATAGAGATGAACACATGCATTAAATATCATTCTTACCTAAAGGAAGGTTATGGCGCCAATATGGATGATGAGGATTGGAACACAGATCTCCCTTTGTGCAGTTCCACCGAAATGAACCAACTGTTCCATTCTGACATTCCAGTTAAACAGCACAAAAGTCACTTCTTTTAAGAAGAGTTTTGTGCAGTGCACGAAAAGGCCACAACAGCAACCAAGTGAAATGGATATCCCTGTTTGCACAAAAAGCTACAGAGGAAACCGTCAGAGTCTAAAATAATTACAGGCAAAAACATTTGGCTAAACTTGTCATGGCGTATAATAGTGGCATGGCTTCATTTTTACGAGGGGCATTAGATTAAGAACAACTAAATATTTGGTATAAGGGCATGGGACAGTGGGTGCACCAGCAGTCCAGCACCATGTACCTAAACAGGGGCATAAAGTGGTGATTCATAGTTTGTTGCCCCGAGAAACAAACATCCAAGAAACATATCTGGGTTGGTCCCATTTTTGTTCACTCTAGCCACCTACTCCTATGTATGGATAGCAAATCTAGTCCTGGTCATACCACTGTGTACAACGTTACCCCTATATTTCCCTTTTCGACCAAGAGACCGGTTGGATGACCAGTCTGTACTACTTTCACCCCCTTTCCTTCCTGTTTGTACCAAGTCCAATGTACATACTAAATTCCCCCACCCCACTTTATTTCTTGTTTAAACCAAGTACAAGATTCGACTCCATGAAGTAGCTTTACCTCTGACAATAGAAGAAGAAAAAATAGGTGACGTTGGACCATCCGATCGAAAGGGGCTGAGAGGTAGAAAATGATGCGCATGCAGCGATGTAGCAAGCTAGGGAAGTAGAGCTAAGGCGGTTTCGAAGGAAGATATACCTGAAGGTCGTCTGGATGTGGATAGGTGGGCGGCGGGAGGCCGGATCTGCCCACACTAGGGCAACGACAAAGGGATCGGAGGACCTCCCGCACCGGTGCTCGGCCAGAGATAACGGTGCAGCCGGCAGTGGGTCTCCTCCCTCGCTATCGACGATGGCCTAAACGCTGCCCCTCCTCCCGTTCACCGGCGGAGTGGGATACATCCGGATCTGTAATCAACGGTGAGGATAGAAAGATAGTGTTTTTTGAAGGGAGAAAGACAGTGTTACCACCCCTATCTTGTTTAGATCTGGAGAGGATGAGAGTGTGTGAATAGGGCAACCCTAGCAAGCAAGCGCGGAGGCTCCGGCCTATATATACGTAGTGGGATAGTTTTCCTTTTTCACTCCATCAAAACAATCGTTTAAAATTGTGTACTACATGCCAGGTTGCTGTTTTTTTAGTTGTTGATTGTTTTTTGAGATAGCTACCCGCTTGTTCCAAGCGGTGTTACGGTGTGCCAGGTCGCACTTTGTATCATTCAAGTCTTGTACAAGTCCCTCCATTAAATGAACAACCACCCCCTCGTAAAAATTGTGAACAAGCCCACAGCTAAAATTATCGGTGACGTGGGTTGCCCCAACATGTATTATTATTTATTTATTTATTTTCTACTCCCTCCGTTCCTAAATATAAGTCTTTTTTATTAGCCACACCTAAGACAAGATTTTTTTATTAGTAGTGAACCCCACATGTCATAGACACAAAAAGTTTTGCAAGATTCCCTTAGGCAAGCCAAAGTGTGTCTAACAATTTGAGCAACTCAAGTTAGGCAAGTGTGGCAAGTGTGGGAAAAATAATGTGGCAACATAAGACAAACATAGTCACAATCCAAACAGCCCCATAATTTTTTGTGACATGCACGAAAATTTGGTTAGTTAAATTTATATTCAAAATTTGGCAATGTGCATCAAATCAACACATGCAAGTATCAAAAGGAAAGTCAAGGCATGCATGCATGCGTTGTACTCCCTCCATTTCCAAATATAAGTCTTTTTAGAGATTGCAACAAGTGACTACATACGAAGCAAAATATGTCTACATACATCCGTATGTTGTAGTCCATTTGAAATGTGTAAAAAGACTTATATCGAGTGCAGTGTTGTGATGTGTCGCGTCAACTCGTACAAGACCGAGAAGTTTGATTACTACAACACCCTCTCCCTTGCGGACTGAACTCCGGTGCCTTAACTGCACTGCCTTTGGTTGCATGACAGGTGGGCCAACCATCTGTTGGGCCCACCTGTCATAGACGCAAACGCATGAGCAGTAAGTCAATGAAGTTGCGTCCCTCCCTCGCGCATGAGCGTGGTGGCTGGCAGGACTAGTAGGAGCTTTCGCAACACGCTATCCCTCCCGCACGAGGTGGACGGACATGTAGCAGTGGATTCGATACTGTTGAAGTAGGAATAGCATCATTGTTCGTCTTCCCGAAGAGGCGAAGAGCCAAGCGCAACCTGAATGTGGCAGTTGTGAATGCTCGTGTGTTGCGGTGCCTTGGAGCACGCATATAGCCAGGCTCTTGCATGAGAAAGAATTGCTATTTGAGCCCACTATTGTAGTACTAGTACTTGCTAGTATAGCCCTGTAAACCGGAAAGGAGTGTTTGCCTTTCTAGATATTTCAACAAGTGACTAGACTACACCGCATGCAGTACTCCCTCCCTTCCGGTTTATAGGGCTCAAATCTCAAATCTCATCAACCAAGGCATTTTGCGATTGGAGGAATGTATCTCGTACTTTACAAAACTACCCTAATTAAACTCATGCATTAATTATGTAGTTCTCTTGTTTTCCTCTCTGCCTTGGTCACGGTGCACAATATTGAGCACTCCTATATGACTAGCCGCTCTATCTACATGCAGGACATCAAAGCATCCGGGCCCGCGTGCCATCCACCAAATTACAGCGAGGTTCTACAATCAAAACTCACTGGTCACCCCGGTGTGGCCTTCATGACCTGTCATATCACAAAACCCACACCTTTACCAGTAGTGGTAAGTGGCCTCGAAGTTGGACTGGACGAAGCAACCATCATTTCACTGGAACGCTCGTTGAAGCCCTTTCTCCCCTTTCTTGAGGAAAACCTCACTCCAGGCTACTCACTTCTGCCATTTTTCTTCTGTACCGACAAAGGGAAGGTGGGCGAATCAGTGATGTTGCTATATTTTCATTCCAAGAATCTTCTTTTTGTGAAGCACCGACCGATTCTCATAGCCTATTCTTTTCCCGTTTTCATTGGATTGTGGTTTCCTTTTGATTGCTTTTTGTTTGTCAGTTCATTGATGGATCCTGGAGCACTAGGCAAAGAGTTGCCGGCGGACAACCCACTGGAGAGAGCAATCTCCAGGAAGCGAGCACCGACCAATGAGTTGACCATGTTGGCGGGCCAACCCATGGGGACGAAGAACACCAAGAAACAAACACTGGCCAAAGAGTTGACGATGTTGGCGGACGAACTCCTCAAAGAAAGTTGGAAGAACAGCAAGGGCCCCACCCTGCCTACCCCAGAAACTCTGACAGCCACCTATGCGAGGCTTAAGGCCGAGTTTGAGGAGATAGTCGCCGTTGAGAAGCAATATTCCCCTGGCAAGGTGATGCCCCCCATCGAGGACGAGGAGATGGCCCCCGGAGGGATGGGATCCTGGTGAGCTGCACAAGGTGAAAAATAATGGCTTATTAGCATAGTTGTGGTTTTTGATTATTTGCAATGTGCTTGCTAATATGTTAGGGTTGTGCAGGTGTCGGTGGACGTCCTTGATGATTCCGATGTTGCGTCCCGTCCTGTGGACAACGCCCCAGAGATCGTTTTCGACGTCGCGGTCCGTCCTGTTGGCATCGCCCCGGAGATCGATTCTGATGCAGCTGTCCATCATGTGGAAATTGTCCCAGAGATCGATTCCGATGTCGCGGTCAGTCCTGTGGACATCGCCCCAGAGATTGATTCCCATGCCGTTGTCCGTGCTATGGTCATTTCCCGAGAGATCGATGACAAGAAATAGTTGGTCGCGCTAATCCTTCAGGGTAGTTTGCATTGCCCTGTGTTTAATTACCAGAAAGATGTGTGTTATCAAACCATCTTAGGGCTAGTGCACTGTCTTGTGTGGGCGATACTTGCTACTTTTGTTTGATAGTGAATCATGCAAACCCTCTCTGAGTTATGGAAACAGATGTATCCTCACCAGCTTTTGATGTAATATATGGCATGCTTAGATGTAAGTTTGACTTGTTTATCATATCAGCAGGGCTTGTTTGATGATTCTTGGTGTTAGTAGGCTAGCTATTGTGTGAGCTGTAGTACTTGCAAAACTCTCACCGAAGAGAAACATTGGGGCTGATGAGCTCGTGGTACGCTTATACTTATCCGTCGTCGATCGGCCAATAGCCCAAGCTCCTAAAATTGTAGGCTTAGTCAACACGGATACATTCAAGCCTCATTTGGTTCATAGGGTAGGAAAATCGTTGCAAAAGTACAGAGACGTACAATAGAAAATCATAGCAGTACAGAGATGTACTCCCTCCGTTCCAAAATAGATGACCTATAGGCGGGCTAGTTTGGCCTAGTGGGATTTTTTTAGGATGGCCTAGTAGGTTTCAGTGATATGACGTGGTACAGTGCCGTCCAGTCTTCGTGTGTGGTAGCAGTATTGTGGGTACAATAAGTTTTCTTGAAGAAGCAGAATTCAACGAAGTCATGATGGTTCCTTCGTCCTACCAACTTACAATGGGAAAGGTTGGGCCTGTGATACGACCGGTGTAGACCAGGATAATTTTTTGCATGGCAGGTGGACCAGGATGGTCGACGTCCCACATGTCAGCGAATGAAAGTATTCTTTCTGATATAGAGGACGAGAAACGATTATTCATTGTTTATTTTTGATGAAAGCTATTGTATCCACTGTTACGACAGAGGAGTGTGAAACAAGGCAGCCCAGTGAACTTGGCATGTGCACCACTCCCTCCTTCCTCATGTAATACTACCATACTATTGACTATAAGGTTGGCTATAAGGTTACAACTTTTTCCCACCTTCTCTCTATCTATTTCCTCTCAAATGTTTTTTACCTTTCTTTTTTTAGACACAATTGTTTTTTATGCCTCTTTTTTTAGAATTATTATTTTTATACCTAGGAGCATGTGTAGAGACGGGCTCTTGCAGAGCCCAATCCTTGACTTTGTCAATGTCTCTCTCTCCTCCACATAAGTGGGCTTATAGCCCAGTATTTTACTGGTACTACTAGCTATGCATGCATGCGGCGGGCAGATGGCATCTGAGGGGCCATGACGGTCAGAGCGGGCTTGGAAGCAGTCCCGACTCCCGAATGGGAGGTAGAGTAAGAAGCGGCAAAAGCCGCACAGAGGGAGCGGAAAAGTCAGAAAGCACTCAAGAAAAGAGAGGCCCGCCACCGCAAGAAAGAAGAGGACGCACACGCTGCTGCAGAGAGGTCGGCAGAGATGCAAGCATGGTGGGGTGTCGCTGACAAAGCCGGGAAGGAGAACGATGGCGTCTGGACAGCATGTGAGAAGTAGTAGTACTAGTAGTTAGTGTGTGTGTGTGTCTGTGTCTGAGTACGAGCATGTACCAGTACTACTAGTTACTACTGTAGTTTTTAGAGCAAATTACCAGTACATTAGCCTAGACTCAATGGAAAAATTCCTATCCTATGCATCAAATGGCATCTCTTTCTCTATAGGAGTTGAGATGCATGTCATCTCACTTCCTATGATTTTCATATTCCTATAAAATTCCTATCCTATGAACGAAAGGAGGCCTCTGTTGGAGTAACTACTGTAGCTAGTAGTACTGCTGGTACAGTAGTTTTCTTCAAGAAGCGGAATTCAACGAAGTCATGATGGTTCCTTCGTCCGAGCAACTTCAAAGTGGGAAAGGTTGGGCCTGTGATTTGACGACTCATTAGTCATTATTACTGTGGCACGACGACCGGAGTGACTCTCCCTTGGAGTTCTGCATGCATGGCAAGTGGACCAGGATGGTCGACGTCCCATATGTTGGCGAACGGAAGTATTCTTTCCGATATCGAGGAGCAAGGAAACTGCCTGGTATAGTATCACTGCTGTTTGGTTCTCAAAAAAATAGTATCACTGCTGATTTATATTTATTTTTTATTCTGATGAATTCTAGCATTTCAACTCTTACGATGAAGAGTGCCATACACGGCACGTGCTGGATGTCCCACACGTCAGCGAAAGGAGTGGGACATGAACAGCGTGGTAGAGCCCAGCGCAAAAAAAAACAATGTGGTAGAGCGTCTCCACTTCTTCCACTTCTGGGTCGGAGACCACACGTAGTAGTACTAGTGGTATGAACATACAAAGTGCGACCTGGAGAGAAAGACACGTCTAGTTGGAAGGTATCAGGGCATACACGTAAACAAATATAAAAGCTAATATGTGCCTCCAACTAATATAGTAGTAGTGGAGTACTTAGGCACGTACTCCACAACATCACCGTGCATTGCATGTGCAACATTTAGTGGTACTCCCTCCGTTCCAAATTACTCGTCGTGGTTTTAGTTCAAATTTGAACTAAAACCACGACGAGTAATTTGGAATGGAGGGAGTACGTAGTAAGAGACAAATTCTGCCCAAGAGTTCCCTTCTCGACCCACTTTTGGGTGTTTGGTAGAGTGTATGGAGGATGCATGAGTCCACACTAGTTTAGCACAAATACACTAGAAGCATGCATGAAGAGAGCATGCATGAAGAGGGGTGTTGAGTTGAGCATGCATGAAGAGGGAACAACTATGCTGAGACGAGAACGAAACCAAACACACCCTATATGCCATGCATGTTCATACCATTTGTGCCTTTCTACTTCACTTATTGCGCTATATTACTCAGATTCGTACGTCCACTCCTGGGTACATGTTCGTCTCATAGTTCCAGTCCCACGTGTTCTTCATATAGATGGAACGATCCTTGCATGACACGTGCACCTTGATGCTAGATGTCTCGCGTGTTGACAAAAGGATGAACAAAGCTCATGTAAAAAAATGGAAGAACATAGATTCCCGACGACCGAAAAGGAGCAAGGAACCTCGTGGTGGAGCGTTTGCACTCATAATATTTTATATTATTCAGCGATATAAAATCAACCAATCATCTCCACGGTGTACTGGAAGAGTATGAAACACGGCAGCCTAGTGTAGTTACATCATACTAGTACATGGCTAACCCACGCTATCACCATATTTCTTGGCTTCCGTGCGACACCTATCTCTAGTAATCCAATAGCTCGTATTGCTTCTCCCTCCTTGTCTCTCTCAAAGTGCGGCGGGCTGGCGTTTTTGCCGTCTATTGAGGTTGGTTAACTCATCACATGTTAGCGACATACCAAGAGCATTCTAAAAAAATTACTTTCATGTTCCGTTTTCAAAAAGAAAAAAATCCTTTCATGTACGAATTTGACTGTATGCTTTGAGCAACTTGCATGTCCTACACCGCTCATGTTTGGATACTCTAACTTAGCTAGAGGTTAGACTAACTCATGACTAACCCTGAACTAACTGCAGCCAAAGACGTGTTTGGGTGATAGGATTAGATTGACAATAAATGCATTTGATGGAGAGAGAAAAGTGATTTTTCAGTGGTCCCAATGAGAACTATGTCAAGTTAGCACCTCTTGGGTGGGATAGTTTTTTTTGTGGGTTCGGTGCAACTTGCTCCAATTTAAACCCTCATGCTTGGATACTTTAGGGCTATTTGAGCCCCAACTAGCTCAAACTAACTCTAACCCATGGATCCAAATAGGGCCTATGGCCAGCCTCGACGCGGAGCAGTCGCGTGCATCGGGAAGGGGCGCTCTCTCGGCCGTCGCGCCGCTTCAAAGCCGGCACCAGTGAGAGGTCGCCTCCGCTCTAGCCGGGCATTAATGCGGCACTGAAGCTCCAGGGCGAAGCTGACCGTTTCACACGGGAAGCGCGTGCTGGCAAGGGAGTATAGGTTTTGAACCGTTTCAGGTGTAGTACTGGTAGTTTGCAAAACTACTCAATTATTGCACTCAGTTTCCTAAGAAATTGTGGTAAAAAAGCATTACTCCACATCCTGCTTTCCTTCTCCTTCCTCTTCTACCGCCCGCGCATGTCCGCAGGAAGCAACCGGTCAACCCTTATATAGGAGTGCTAGCACAAAAAGATGCATGCATGACCACTAAAATTTCCAGATTAAAGCGCCCCTCTGGCGGGAGTATGGCGTATGTTGTTACCTTCGGCCGGGCGATGGCTACAGGGCGACGGCGACCAGAGAAGAGGTGGCGGGAGGGGAATGAATGCAGCTACTGTTTGGGTTCGCCGTCCGGCTTAAATAAATGTGTAGCATCACGTGTATCCGCGGGTGCACATGTTGTAACATACGCGTCTACTTAAGTGGGCGTCACGTAACTGGTGTGTGTGTGTGAGAGAGAGAGAGAGAGATTCTGAGAGATAGAGTGCGTGTGTGCGACTCTACTCTTCGGACATGTATTCAACCTTTTGCATCGGGATATAAGTATAATGGTATTTACTTTAGCTAGTGATTTACGTGGCCATGTTAACGTGGTTGTGTAAAAAAATGTCACTTCTTGCTCGTGATTTGCGTTACATAATTACAAGCAAGATGCTCGTGCATTGCACGGAACATCAATATGCATTTTTTATAAAATACCTGTTGTGATTGACCCATGCAGGAGTAATCCCATGTGTAAAAACTAATGATATCTCGATAATTTTATCGGAAAACTGGTATCTCGAGAATGTCATCGAAAAAATGAAAGATGAGAGATAAGGTGAGGAGGAGTGGAGCGTGGTGGTGACTGGTGGTCGGAATGGGCGGAGGCATGGGGATGGATGGTCCCGGCAGGCGGCAGCGGCCACCATGCTAGATTGTTCCAGAGACTTCCTTTTTTAATTGCTCAGCAATGAGGTTGTGGGAGATAAGGATGTGGAGAGAGGTGTGGGTATCTTTTGTAAAATTATCATAGTTTGCTTTCTATCCATCAGATATAGATCAGACGGTCTATATTACAAGATGGCAGGCACACCATCATCGCCAACTCGGTTTTTTATAAGGGTACAGATGATAAGTTTGCTAACTACTAAAGTAAAGTGGAATTTGTCCATGTTATACAAGTAAATTAAGGTGATTGTTTATCATACGGGTAAGGTTGGATGAAGGGTGGTAGGAACAAATGCTCCGCCTAGAGCATGTGTGTGTGAGATGGAGTCTTAGTGTGCGTGTGTATATGTGTGTGTGTGTGTGTGTGTGTGTTTGTGTGTATGTGTGTGTGAGAGAGAGAGATGGAATCTTACTGTGTGTGTGTGTGTTTCTGTGTGTGTGAGTGTTTGTGTGTGTGTGTGTGTGCGGGTGGGTGGGTGTGTGCATGCGTGCGTGTGTGTGTGTGTGTGTTTGTGTGTGTGTGTGTGTGCATGTGTGTGTGCCATGGGGTCCTCGGTGGCGGATGTAATTTAAGTGTGCATGGCTTCATCATAGAGAGGTGATGTGTACGGCAGAGGCCACCAACGATGGGGTGCGAGAGAGAAAATGCCCGTAGAGAGGGAAGAGAAGGTGTGTGCACGTGAGAGGAGTCGACATCGAGATAACGTGTTTGTTCGAGAGACACCGAGGAAGACTACTATATATCGATGGTGCATGTAGGCGGGAATTAAACGAAGGGATGGTCTTATTGGTTTCGGGGATATAGGGGAAGAGTGAGAGGGGGTAGCTAGAAGGAGATTGTTAAGTGTGAGTGTGTGTTTTACCCATCCAGGCAGAAGTTATGTGCACACAAGAAGAGAACGATTCGATGTGGTGTTAGGGTTGAGGGTAATTAACTACGTATGGAGACATAGAGACCTTGAACGTGCATGTGTGAGAGGTATACATGTATACGTGGGATGTGTGTGTGTGCGCGCGCGCATGATCGAGAAAAAAGAAAGAAGACATAAGTCATAAGATCAACGACATGGGAGAGACGGATCGGTATAACAATATGCATGCATGTGAGAATGCAGGGAAGAAGGCTCGACAATTGAGCATGTGTTTTTGTCTTTAAGAGATAGTGGCGTGGGCTTGAGCATGCATCTATGGCGAGCAGAGGGAGTGAGGCACAACGATTGTGCAAAAGAGATCAACCTATAAATGCATATGTATGGAGAGACATATATAGTGTGGGTGATAGGAAGCAAGACTGCATGCGAGAAAGAAATGTTGACGTAGAAACTACAGATAGATACAGATATGGAGATGCTAGCTAGAGGAACATCCACTAGTTTGAGTGGTTGAGATGACCGCCGGGTGGTTCAGAGGGTGAAGTTATGTGTGTGAGAGAGAAAGATAAAAAGAGGGCACTTGACTGCATGTAGAGAGAAACAAATCTAGTGTGCATGATAGGAAGCAAGAGTGAGGGCGAGAAAGAAGGTTGATGGAGAAACAAATAAATAGAAAGATAAAGATGCTAGCTAGTGTGCGTTAGAGATAGGAGTCGAGTGGATCAGAAGGCTGAGTTATGTGTGTGGGTGTGAGAGACATAGAGAGAGGGTGCATGTGAGTCACATACAAACAAATATCAGAGAGAAATGAGATCCCGAGAGACGGAGTTTTGTGTCTGCGTGAGAGAAAGATATTTCAGAATGAGAGTGATAGCTAGAGAGACATATGAGGGAACGCAAGATATTTCTAGGGAGAGAGAGTGTGTGTGAGCGACATACAAGAGAACAGTGGAGAAATATAGGACCCTGGGAGACAAAGTTTGTGTTTGTGTGTGAGAAAGAGATATTTAAGAGGAAGAGTTGTAGGATCTTATACCTAAGGAGTGAAAGACATCTCTGTATGACGGGTGTGCGAGTGGCACACAGGGGAATAGTAGAGAGAAATGTGACCCTGGGAGACAAAGTTTTGTGTTTGTGTGAGAGAAAGAGATTCCACATGGAGAATCATAGTTCGAGACACATAGTAGGGAGCGAGATATACTTAGAGAGAGATAGAGTGATGAAGGTAGAGGGAGAGAGTACCGTCAGTGTGTTATGAAGATAAAAGATCATTATCGACATACAGGCAGCACGAGAGATACCCGAGAGACGATGAACACGTATAGGTCTAGAGAGATAGTCCTATATAAGCATGAGTGATAGCTATATGATACGAATATCTGAATTAAAGGGGATTCAAATATTTAAACTGGATATCACGACATCGATAATATCATAACGCAAATTGGTGTATCAAACATGCATATTCATTTGAATTTGCGGACACGTGTAATGTTATATAGTTTATCAATATTGGTGATCCATAGATTCTTTAATTAGAAACAATGCATGGTTTATATGCAATTAATGTCTAAATGGGATTACACTATATGTTGCGTGTGTGAAACACATTATACATGTTTGAGAAGTAAAAAAACAACCCCGCATGAAACACACATTAATTGGAGACAGTTAGCAAGGAATGCATACATTGGATTTCAACATAAAGTGGTTTCAAATATTTGAAAATCCAAATTGATGGATACAACCTTATGAATCTGAGATCATGCCATTTGTAAACCATATTTATGTATAAAGGGTGTTGTGTTTTCGAAAGTATATATAAAAAATGATGTATATAGAATTTTATTCCAATCGAAAATGGATCCCGCCCTAAAAGAATAGAATACAAACGGGATTCGAATTGAGTTGGCACGGTAAACGTGCACTCTGCAAAATTTGAACGAAGTGGGGAAAGTCGCAGTAACCGCCCGAAACCAAAATCCGCGACATGGAAATTACTACTACCTATCCCTGCCACGCAAAGCCTATCTGCTCGATTTCTATAGTTTTCGATAGGGGTAGGTTTGTAATTTCACTCAAACATGACATAACCGCCTCTCACCCGTATTCATACACGGTGGGCACCAAAACATAGTGTGTCCTCGACCGAAATCGACTCCCTCCCTGATTCATACACGGTCGATGCCAAAAACAAACTCTGGTCGACAAATATTCAGTGTATGCGAGATTACCATCCTATCCCCAACCGACTAATATTGCTGTGATGTAGGAAATTTGAAATGGGAGCTAAGTTTGTAAATTCCTTGCATTTGAGACAATCGTGCCCTGAAGACATGGTTCCCCCCTTCCTCTCTACCTCCATTTCCCCATTCGTACTCCGTGGGCACCAAAACACCCTCTCCACCCCAGCCTCCTCCCACTGCCATCCTAGTCACCGCCGTCCTCCTCCACCATGCCAGAGCTGATACCCCGACGCGGCCGTCCATTACAAGAGATCGACCTATCTCATCCACGGCTTTAGACCGGGATCCTTGCATCATGTCCTCTCGCTTCATCCCTGCTGTCGTCCACCTTGCCGGCGCCGCTCCTACGACCATCTCATCCACCGCGCCCCGCCGCCACCATCTACCCTCCTAGATTTGCTTCCACACCGTCGATAGCCATTGCTATCGCAGCACCGTCAAATTCTCAGCAGATGCATACACTGCGCCGCACCAGAGGTGGTACTCCTTCGTATCTGCTCAACTTATTTATCG
Source organism: Triticum aestivum (assembly GCF_018294505.1). Lineage (NCBI taxonomy): Eukaryota > Viridiplantae > Streptophyta > Magnoliopsida > Poales > Poaceae > Triticum > Triticum aestivum. The sequence goes on along the minus strand of NC_057795.1, from coordinate 67,014,286 downwards.
CAGCAAGAAAATAGATCGCCACTGCTTTACTCTGATTTCTTGTCCATCACTTACTTGCTAGTTGAAAGCAAACATTGGTTGCGAAGTTGTATTTGTCCGGTTTGCACCTTCAGATCCTCCATGGCACGCTCAACACTATACTCCCAATGCTTATGGTTCTACCCTTTTATATTCCACACTAGTTAAATCACAGTAGACTAAATTTCAAAATTGGGTCAGTTGATTTTTCAGAGCTCGCTGGAGTTCGCCGGTGCGAACGAAGGGGCTCGTGTGGGGACGGTGGTTGTGGGGGGCGGTGGTGGGGCCTCGCTGAATGAAGAAAACTCGACGCGGGTGGGAACGGGGGTGGGGGTGGTGGAAGAACACAGGCGATGGGGGCTGGTGGTCCGACCGGTGGCCCGTGCGGTGTTCTGTATGGGAAGAATCAGAGATGAGGACGAAGAAGGGTTAGGAGACGTAGGATCTTCATCCAACTGCCTGAAATGGTTGACTGACCCAAATGACAAAAGTCACGCGACTTGCATGCAGACATGCCTTTATATTCAGTACCATCATCATACCTGCTTAGCACTGCTCCTGAATCCATCAAGCTAAACAATGTGCCACTCATAATTCCAAACTTGTTGCTCAAGTACGAATCTGATATGATGTTGATATTACTAAAATAGATAACATTTAATTTGTTAGCTAATGTTCCTACTTTACTTTCGAAAAGCACGTGCACCACATATAGAGAGACAGCAGGGAGTTGCTTTCTTAATGCGCTCTAGTTCATCATGTGTGGGCACTGTGCAACGAACATTTTATTATCCTAAACCTGCTTGCTCTTCTTTAGCATGTTCCTCTTCCGTTCTTCTTTAATAAGTACTCTCCATTCCTAAATACAAGTCTTTGTATAGATTCCACCATGGACTACATATGGAGCAAAATGAGTGAATCTACTGTTGGGTTTCGTAGTAATTTCAAAATTTTCCTACGCGCACACAGGATCATGTGATGCATAGCAACGAGAGGAGAGTGTTGTCTACGTACCCAACGCAGACCGACTGCGGAAGCGATGACACGACGTAGAGGAAGTAGTCGTACGTCTTCACGATCCAACCGATCAAGCACCGAAACTACGGCACCTCCGAGTTCGAGCACACGTTCAGCTCGATGACGATCCCCGGACTCCGATCCAGCAAAGTGTCGGGGAAGAGTTCCGTCAGCACGACGGCGTGGTGACGATCTTGATGAACTACAGCAGCAGGGCTTCGCCTAAACTCCGCTACAGTATTATCGAGGAATATGGTGGCAGGGGGCACCGCACACGGCTAAGGAATTGATCACGAGGATCAACTTGTGTCAACTTGTGTGTTTAGAGGTGCCCCTGCCTCCGTATATAAAGGAGTAGAGGGGGGGAGGCTGGCCGGCCATAGATGGAGGCGCAGGAGAGTCCTACTCCCTCTGGGAGTAGGATTCCTCCCCCAAATCCTAGTCCAACTAGGATTCCTCGGAGGGGAAGGGAGAGAGGGGGGCCGGCCACCTTCTCCTAGTCCTAATAGGACTAGGGGAGGGGAAAGAGGCGCAGCCACCTTGGGCTGCCCCTTTCTCCTTTCCACTAAGGCCCATGATGGCCCATATGGCTCCCGGGGGGTTCCGGTAACATCCCGGTAACCCGGTAAAATCCCGATTTCACCCGGAACACTTCCGATGTCCAAACATAGGCTTCCAATATATCAATCTTTACGTCTCGACCATTTCGAGACTCCTCGTCATGTCCGTGATCACATCCGGGACTCCGAACAACCTTCGGTACATCAAAATGCATAAACTCATAATATAACTGTCATCGTAACCTTAAGCGTGCGGACCCTACGGGTTCGAGAACAATGTAGACATGACCGAGACACGTCTCTAGTCAATAACCAATAGCGGGACCTGGATGCCCATATTGGCTCCTACATATTCTACGAAGATCTTTATCGGTCAGACCGCATAACAACATACGTTGTTCCCTTTGTCATCGGTATGTTACTTGCCCGAGATTCGATCGTCGGTATCCAATACCTAGTTCAATCTCGTTACCGGCAAGTCTCTTTACTCGTTCCGTAATACATCATCTCACAACTAACATATTAGTTGTAATGCTTGCAAGGCTTATGTGATGTGTATTACCGAGAGGGCCCAGAGATACCTCTCCGACAATCGGAGTGACAAATCCTAATCTCGAAATACACCAACCCAACATCTACCTTTGGAGACACCTGTAATGCTCCTTTATAATCACCCAGTTACGTTGTGACGTTTGGTAGCACCCAAAGTGTTCCTCCGGCAAACGGGAGTTGCATAATCTCATAGTCATAGGAACATGTATAAGTCATGAAGAAAGCAATAGCAACATACTAAATGATCAGGTGCTAAGCTAATTGAATGGGTCATGTCAATCAGATCATTCAACTAATGATGTGACCTCGTTAATCAAATAACAACTCATTGTTCATGGTCAGGAAACATAACCATCTTTGATTAATGAGCTAGTCAAATAGAGGCATACTAGTGACACTCTGTTTGTCTATGTATTCACACATGTATTATGTTTCCGGTTAATACAATTCTAGCATGAATAATAAACATTTATCATGATATAAGGAAATAAATAATAACTTTATTATTGCCTCTAGGGCATATTTCCTTCAGTCTCCCACTTGCACTAGAGTCAATAATCTAGTTCACATCGCCATGTGATTTAACAGCAATAGTTCACATCACCATGTGATTAACACCCATAGTTCACATCGCTATGTGACCAACACCCAAAGGGTTTACTAGATTCAGTAATCTAGTTCACATCGCTATGTGATTAACACTCAAGGAGTACTAAGGTGTGATCATGTTTTGCTTGTGAGAGAATCTTAGTCAACGGGTATGTCATATACAGATCCGTAAGTATTTTGCGAATTCTATGTCTACAATGCTCTGCACGGAGCTACTCTAGCTAATTGCTCCCACTTTCAATATGTATCTAGATCAAGACTTAGAGTCATCTAGATTAGTGTCAAACTTGCATCGGCGTAACCTTTTACGACGAACCCTTTTCCGTAATCGAGAAACATATCCTTATTCCACTAAGGACAATTTTGACCGCTCTCCAGTGATCTACTCCTAGATCACTATTGTACTCCCTTGCCAAACTCAGTGGTATGGCATACAATAGATCTGGTATACAGCATGGCATACTTTATAGAACCTATGACTGAGGCATAGGGAATGACTTTCATTCTCTTTCTATTTTCTGCCGTGGTCGGGCTTTGAGTCTTACTCAACTTAACACCTTGCAACACAGGCAAGAACTCCTTCTTTGACTGTTCCATTTTGAACTATTTCAAAAATTTATCAAGGTATGTATTCATTGAAAAAATCTTATCAAGCGTCTTCATCTATCTATATAGATCTTGATGCTCAATGTGTAAGCAGCTTCACCAAGGTCTTTCTTTGAAAAACTTTTATTCAAGTATCCTTTCATGCTTTGCAGAATAATTCTACATTATTTCCGATCAACAATATGTCATTCACATATACTTATCAGAAATGTTGTAGTGCTCCCACTCACTTTCTTGTAAATACAGGCTTCACTGTAAGTCTGTACAATAACTATATGCTTTGATCAACTTATCAAAGCGTATATTCCAACTCCGAGATTCTTGCACCAGTCCATAAATGGATCGCTGGAGCTTCCACACTTTGTTAGCTCCCTTTGGATCGACAAAACCTTCTGGTTGCATCATATACAACTCTTCTTCCAGAAATCCATTTAGGAATGCAGTTTTGACATCCATTTGCCAAATTTCATAATCATAAAATGCGGCAATTGCTAACATGATTCGGACGGACTTTAAGCATCGCTACGGGTGAGAAGGTCTCATCGTAGTCAATTCCTTGAACTTGCCGAAAACCTTTTGCGACAAATCGAGCTTTGTAGACAGTAACATTACCATCAGCGTCAGTCTTCTTCTTAAAGATCCATTTATTCTCAATCGCTTGCCGATCATCGGGCAAGTCAACCAAAGTCCATACTTTGTTCTCATACATGGATCCCATCTCAGATTTCATGGCTTCTAGCCACTTTGCGGAATCTGGGCTCACCATTGCTTCTTCATAGTTCGTAGGTTCATCATGATCTAGTAGCATGACCTCCAGAACAGGATTACCGTACCACTCTGGTGCGGATCTTACTCTGGTTGATCTACGCGGTTCAGTAGTATCTTGATCTGAAGTTTCATGATCATTATCATTGGCTTCCTCACTAACTGGTGTAGGTGTCACTGAAACAGTTTTCTGTGATGAACTACTTTCCAGTAAGGGAGCAGGTACAGTTACCTCGTCAAGTTCTACTTTCCTCCCACTCACTTCTTTCGAGAGGAACTCCTTCTCTGGAAAGGATCCATTTTAGCAACGAATGTCTTGCCTTCGGATCTGTGATAGAAGGTGTACCCAACAATTTCCTTTGGGTATTCTATGAAGACACACTTCTCCGATTTGGGTTCGAGCTTATCAGGATGAAACTTTTTCACATAAGCATCGCAGCCCCAAACTTTAATAAACAACAGCTTAGGTTTACTGCTAAACCATAGTTCATACAGTGTCGTCTCAACGGATTTAGATGGTGCCCTATTTTAAAACGTGAATGCAGCTGTCTCTAATGCATAACCCCAAAACGATAGTGGTAAAGAGATATCATAGATCGCACCATATCAAATAAAGTGCGGTTACGACGTTCGGACACACCATAACGATGTGGTGTTCCAGGTGGCGTGAGCTGTGAAACTATTCCACATTGTTTTAATTGAAGACCAAACTCGTAACTTAAATATTTGTCTCCGCGATCAGATCGCAGAAACTTTATTTTCTTGTTACGATGATTTTTCCACTTCACTCTGAAATTCTTTGAACCTTTCAACTATTTCAGACTTATGTTTCATCAAGTAGATATACCCATATCTGCTCAAATCATCTTGTGAAGGTCAGAAAACAACGATGCTTGCCACGAGCAACAGCACTCATTGGATCGCATACATCGGTATGTATTATTTCCAACAAGTCAGTAACTCGTTCCATTGTTCCGAAGAACGGAGTTTTAGTCATCTTGCCCAAAAGGCACGGTTCGCAAGCATCAAATGATTCATAACCAAGTGATTCCGAAAATCCATCTTTATGGAGTTTCTTCATGCGCTTTACACCGATATGACCCAAACGGCAGTGCCACAAATAAGTTGCACTATCATTATTAACTTTGCATCTTTTGGCATCAATATTATGAATATGTGTATCACTACGATCGAGATCCAATGAACCATTTTCATTGGGTGTGTAACCATATAAGGTTTTATTCATGTAAATAGAACAACAATTTATTCTCTTACTTAAATGAATAACCGTATTGCAAAAACATGATCAAATCATATTCATGCTCAACGCAAACACCAAATAACATTTATTTAGGTTCAACACTAATCCCGAAAGAATAGGGAGTGTGCGATGATGATCATATCAATCTTGAAACTACTTTCAACACACATCATCACTTCACCCTTAACTAGTTTCTGTTTATTCTGCAACTCCCGTTTCGAGTTACTACTCTTAGCAACTGAACCAGTACCAAATACCGAGGGGTTGCTATAAACACTAGTAAAGCACACATCAAACACCTGTATATCAAATATACCCTTTTTCACTTTGCCATCCTTCTTATCCACCAAATATTTAGGGTAGTTCCGCTTCCAGTGACCATTTCCTTTGCAGTGTAAGCACTCAGTTTCAGGCTTTGGTTCAGCTTTGGGCTTCTTCGTGGGAGTGACAACTTGCTTGTCAATCTACTTGAAGTTCCCCTTTCTTTCCCTTTGCCCTTTTCTTGAAAACTAGTGATCTTGTCAACCATCAACACTTGATGCTCTTTCTTGATTTCTACCTTCGTTGATTTCAACATCACGAAGAGCTCGGGAATCATTTTCATCATCCCTTGCATACTATAGTTCATCACGAAGTTCTACTAACTTGGTGATGGTGACTAGAGAATTCTGTCAATCACTATCTTATCTGGAAGATTAACTCCCACTTGATTCAAGCGATTGAAGTACCCAGACAATCTGAGCACATGCTCACTAGTTGAGCGATTCTCCTCCATCTTTTAGCTATAGAACTTGTTGGAGACTTCATATCTCTCAACTCGGGTATTTGCTTGAAATATTAACTTCAATTCCTGGAACATCTCATATGGTCCATGACGTTCAAAACGTCTTTGAAGTCCCGATTCTAAGCCGTTAAGCATGGTGCACTTAAACTATCAAGTAGTCATCATATTGAGCTAGCCAAACGTTCATAACGTCTGCATTTGCTCCTGCAATAGGTCCGTCACCTAGCGGTGCATTAAGGACATAATTCTTCTGTGCAGCAATGAGGATTTAACCTCAGATCACGGATCAAATCCGCAACATTGCTACTAACATTTTTCAACACAATTTTCTCTAGGAACATATCAAAATAAACACAGGGAAGCAACAATGCGAGCTATTGATCTACAACATGATTTGCAAAATACTACCAGGACTAAGTTCATGATAAATTTAAGTTCAATTTAATCATATTACTTAAGAACTCCCACTTAGATAGACATCCCTCTAATCCTCTAAGTGATCACGTGATCCAAATCAACTAAACCATGTCCGATCATCACGTGAGATGGAGTAGTTTCATCGGTGAACATCATTATGTTGATCATATCTACTATATGATTCACGCTCGACCTTTCGGTCTCCGTGTTCCGAGGCCATATCTGCATATGCTAGGCTCGTCAAGTTTAACCTGAGTATTCTGCGTGCGCAACTGTTTTGCACCCGTTGTATTTGAACGTAGAGCCTATCACACCCGATCATCACGTGGTGTCTCAGCACGAAGAACTTTCGCAACGGTGCATACTCAGGGAGAACACTTCTTGATAATTTAGTGAGAGATCATCTTATAATGCTACCGTCAATCAAAGCAAGATAAGATGCATAAAAAGATAAACATCACATGCAATCAATATAAGTGATATGATATGGCCATCATCATCTTGTGCTTGTGATCTCCATCTCCGAAGCACCGTCATGATCACCATCGTCACCGGCGCGACACCTTGATCTCCATCGTAGCATCGTTGTCGTCTCGCCAATCTTATGCTTTCACGACTATCACTACCGTTTAGTAATAAAGTAAAGCATTACATCGCGATTGCATTGCATACAATAAAGCGACAACCATATGGCTCCTGCCAGTTGCCGATAACTCGGTTTACAAAACATGATCATCTCATACAATAAAATTCAGCATCATGCTTTGACCATATCACATCACAACATGCCCTGCAAAAACAAGTTAGACGTCCTCTACTTTGTTTGTTGCATGTTTTACGTGGCTGCTACGGGCTTAAGTAAGAACCAATCTCACCTACGCATCAAAACCACAACGATAGTTTGTCAAATAGACTCCGTTTTAACCTTCTCAAGACCGGGCGTAGCCATACTTGGTTCAACTAAAGTTGGAGAGGCAGTCGCCCGCAAGCCATCT
>NC_057795.1:66968677-67006692 GCF_018294505.1 Triticum aestivum | reverse complement strand
CAGCAGGGCTTCGCCTAAACTCCGCTACAGTATTATCGAGGAATATGGTGGCAGGGGGCACCGCACACGGCTAAGGAATTGATCACGAGGATCAACTTGTGTCAACTTGTGTGTTTAGAGGTGCCCCTGCCTCCGTATATAAAGGAGTAGAGGGGGGGAGGCTGGCCGGCCATAGATGGAGGCGCAGGAGAGTCCTACTCCCTCTGGGAGTAGGATTCCTCCCCCAAATCCTAGTCCAACTAGGATTCCTCGGAGGGGAAGGGAGAGAGGGGGGCCGGCCACCTTCTCCTAGTCCTAATAGGACTAGGGGAGGGGAAAGAGGCGCAGCCACCTTGGGCTGCCCCTTTCTCCTTTCCACTAAGGCCCATGATGGCCCATATGGCTCCCGGGGGGTTCCGGTAACATCCCGGTAACCCGGTAAAATCCCGATTTCACCCGGAACACTTCCGATGTCCAAACATAGGCTTCCAATATATCAATCTTTACGTCTCGACCATTTCGAGACTCCTCGTCATGTCCGTGATCACATCCGGGACTCCGAACAACCTTCGGTACATCAAAATGCATAAACTCATAATATAACTGTCATCGTAACCTTAAGCGTGCGGACCCTACGGGTTCGAGAACAATGTAGACATGACCGAGACACGTCTCTGGTCAATAACCAATAGCGGGACCTGGATGCCCATATTGGCTCCTACATATTCTACGAAGATTTTTATCGGTCAGACCGCATAACAACATACGTTGTTCCCTTTGTCATCGGTATGTTACTTGCCCGAGATTCGATCGTCGGTATCCAATACCTAGTTCAATCTCGTTACCGGCAAGTCTCTTTACTCGTTCCGTAATACATCATCTCACAACTAACATATTAGTTGTAATGCTTGCAAGGCTTATGTGATGTGTATTACCGAGAGGGCCCAGAGATACCTCTCCGACAATCGGAGTAACAAATCCTAATCTCGAAATACGCCAACCCAACATCGACCATTGGAGACACCTGTAGTACTCCTTTATAATCACCCATTTACGTTGTGACGTTTGGTAGTACCCAAAGTGTTCCTCCGGTAAACGGGAGTTGCATAATCTCATAGTCATAGGAACATGTATAAGTCATGAAGAAAGCAATAGCAACATACTAAACGATCAGGTGCTAAGCTAATGGAATGGGTCATGTCAATCAGATCATTCTACTAATGATGTGACCTCGTTAATCAAATAACAACTCATTGTTCATGGTTAGGAAACATAACCATCTTTGATTAACGAGCTAGTCAAGTAGAGGCATACTAGTGACACTCTGTTTGTCTATGTATTCACACATGTATTATGTTTCCGGAAAATACAATTCTAGTATGAATAATAAACATTTATCATGATTATAAGGAAATAAATAATAACTTTATTATTGCCTCTAGGGCATATTTCCTTCAGTCTCCCACTTGCACTAGAGTCAATAATCTAGATTACACTGTAATGAATCTAACACCCATGGAGCTTTGGTGCTGATCATGTTTTGCTCGTGGAAGAGGCTTAGTCAACGGGTCTGCAACATTCAGATCCGTATGTATCTTGCAAATCTCTATGTCTCCCACCTGGACTAGATCCCGGATGGAGTTGAAGCGTCTCTTGATGTGTTTGGTCCTTTTGTGAAATCTGGATTCCTTTGCCAAGGCAATTGCACCAGTATTGTCACAAAAGATTTTCATTGGACCCGATGCACTAGGTATGACACCTAGATCGGATATGAACTCCTTCATCCAGACTCCTTCATTTGCTGCTTCCGAAGCAGCTATGTATTCCGCTTCACATGTAGATCCCGCTACAACGCTTTGTTTAGAACTGCACCAACTGACAGCTCCACCGTTTAATGTAAACACGTATCCGGTTTGCGATTTAGAATCGTCCGGATCAGTGTCAAAGCTTGCATCAACGTAACCTTTTACGGTGAGCTCTTTGTCACCTCCATATACGAGAAACATATCCTTAGTCCTTTTCAGGTATTTTAGGATGTTCTTGTTAGGTTTCGTAGTAATTTCAAAAATTTTCCTACGCGCACACAGGATCATGTGATGCATAGCAACGAGAGGAGAGTGTTGTCTACGTACCCAACGCAGACCGACTGCGGAAGCGATGACACGACGTAGAGGAAGTAGTCGTACGTCTTCACGATCCAACCGATCAAGCACCGAAACTACGGCACCTCCGAGTTCGAGCACACGTTCAGCTCGATGACGATCCCCGGACTCCGATCCAGCAAAGTGTCGGGGAAGAGTTTCGTCAGCACGACGGCGTGGTGACGATCTTGATGAACTACAGCAGCAGGGCTTCGCCTAAACTCCGCTACAGTATTATCGAGGAATATGGTGGCAGGGGGCACCGCACACGGCTAAGGAATCGATCACGTGGATCAACTTGTGTCAACTTGTGTGTTTAGAGGTGCCCCTGCCTCCGTATATAAAGGAGGAGAGGAGGGGAGGCTGGCCGGCCAAGGGGGGGAGGCGCAGGAGAGTCCTACTCCCTCTGGGAGTAGGATTCCCCCTCCAATCCTAGTCCAACTAGGATTCCTCGGAGGGGAAAAGAGGAGGAGGGGGCCGGCCACCTCTCCTAGTCCTAATAGGACTAGGGGGTGGCGCGCAGCCCATCTAGGGCAGCCCCTTCTCTTTTCCACTAAGGCCCACTATGGCCCAAATAGCTCCCGGGGGGTTCCGGTAACCCTCTCGGTATTCCGGTAAAATCCCGATTTCACCCGGAACACTTTCGATATCCAAATATAGGCTTCCAATATATCAATCTTTACGTCTCGACCATTTCGAGACTCCTCGTCATGTCCGTGATCACATCCGGGACTCCGAACAACCTTCGGTACATCAAAATGCATAAACTCATAATATAACTGTCATCGTAACCTTAAGCGTGCGGACCCTACGGGTTCGAGAACAATGTAGACATGACCGAGACACGTCTCCGGTCAATAACCAATAGCGGGACCTGGATGCCCATATTGGCTCCTACATATTCTACGAAGATCTTTATCGGTCAGACCGCATAACAACATACGTTGTTCCCTTTGTCATCGGTATGTTACTTGCCAGAGATTCGATCGTCGGTATCCAATACCTAGTTCAATCTCGTTACCGGCAAGTCTCTTTACTCGTTCCGTAATACATCATCTCACAACTAACATATTAGTTGTAATGCTTGCAAGGCTTATGTGATGTGTATTACCGAGAGGGCCCAGAGATACCTCTCCGACAATCGGAGTGACAAATCCTAATCTCGAAATACGCCAACCCAACATCTACCTTTGGAGACACCTGTAATGCTCCTTTATAATCACCCAGTTACGTTGTGACGTTTGGTAGCACCCAAAGTGTTCCTCCGGCAAACGGGAGTTGCATAATCTCATAGTCATAGGAACATGTATAAGTCATGAAGAAAGCAATAGCAACATACTAAACGATCAGGTGCTAAGCTAATGGAATGGGTCATGTCAATCAGATCATTCAACTAATGATGTGACCTCGTTAATCAAATAACAACTCATTGTTCATGGTCAGGAAACATAACCATCTTTGATTAATGAGCTAGTCAAATAGAGGCATACTAGTGACACTCTGTTTGTCTATGTATTCACACATGTATTATGTTTCCGGTTAATACAATTCTAGCATGAATAATAAACATTTATCATGATATAAGGAAATAAATAATAACTTTATTATTGCCTCTAGGGCATATTTCCTTCATCTACACTCTAATGTATATGGATACATCTGTATGTGATCCATAGTGGAAATCTCTACCAAGACTTATATTTTGGAATGGAGGGAGTATGGTAGTAGTACAGTATGTTCCTTGTAGTGAAGATGAGTAGGAACATTTGCAGTGTAGAGGTCTATACGGTCGGTTGTGATGGACACTTTGAACTCTTCGGGCCTCTTTGATTCGTAGGATTTTGTAAATATGGGAATAGGATTTGTAGTGGCCTGCCCACTTGAATCCTATAAGAATAGCAAGGAAATGCAGGGAGTTGTGTCGCCTTTGAGAGTTTTACTAATATTAACAGTACCACACCTTCAGTCGAAGAGAGCTGGTATCCGAAGCCTTTCTAGCCGTACGGGCAATACTAGCACATATATTCCAGCAAGTTCCACTTTGCTGATTTTACTCTGATGCTTACGGTTTTCCCGTTATATCTACACTATGATCTGTGTAGCTGCTTTGTGTCGCACTAGCAGCAGTCCACTTTTGAAGCTAAACACTACAATGACTTAAAAAATTGGCACCAAGGCATTGAGTGCCATTCTGGATGCAATGAAACTCATACGCTCCCCACCTGTTGACTCTTGTTCAAAATATGATCCTAATGACTCTTGTTCAAAATTGCCACATATAGAGAGACAACATGGAATTGCATTTCTTTGGGCGCTGTGATTCATCATGAGTGGCAACCAACATTGTATGCAATGAAGCGGAACCTCAAGAATATGCTTCCTCTTCTGTTCTTTAACATGTTCCTCTTTTGTTATTCTGTATTTAGTATGTACAGTATGTTCCTTGTTAGGAAGGGGAGCATGGACATCTGCAGTCAACAGCTGATAGAGCTGGCCTGTACGTAATCGATTGGCTTTCAATTACTACACTACAAGAAATATGTCAACTTGTGACCTTTTGTCAGTGACCCTGGAAGAATTGGTCATAGATTTATGACCATTTCAGACCAATTGGTCAAAAGCTGTTCGGGGGGCTCCAAACCCTAAACCATTGTGACCGTTTTGGTCAGAAAGGTCGTAATTTCCTTACACGAAATGGTCACAAAGCAAACAGTGCTAGTCCACTGCCTTATTTCTAGTTGTTAATGACCAATATAGATGGTCATAGCCTTGTAGATTGTGGTGGGTTGTGATGACTAGGCGCCATCTCATCAGTTTTGCCTATGTGTCATGTCCATGTGGCAGTTTTTGCCCTAGGTTGTGAAGCAACCTATATTTCTGTTATTCCAAAAATTCCCAAAAAATTCTCATAAATGTTTTGGATCATATCTTCATCAAATATGTCAAAAACATTCCTTGCCTAGTTCAAAAATAATTCAAAAATATTCGTTTTCCTATTCTATTCAAAGCAGCACTTTGTGAAGGAAGTACCACTTTGACATGTCCAAATGGTATCCATTTTCTACAGTGCTTTCCTATGCCCAAATAACCATCCTCCACCAAATGCCAGCTCAATTCATTCATTATTTTGAGCCCAGCTTCAACATTCGTATTTATGTCCAGTGTGGTACTTTGTAAAGCAAGTACCACCTAGGCTCCTCCTTTTGAGCTGAAAATTTGTGAAGACGGTCTTCTTAGTAACTGATCATCCTCAGCCAAAACTCACGTCCATTAGCCATGTGCATTTCCCGTACCGCAAATCAAACACTTGGCTGCTTATTCATGTTTGAGCATCGATCGGTCTCCTCGTGAGAATCTTATATTGTGATTTTCTTCCTAGCACCTACCTGGGGAGTGCCCAACCTACTAGACATGCCTAGGCCACCCAGAACACATGGCAATGCTACGGTCACGCGGTGACCACGCGACGGGCATGCGAGCTTACGCGCTCTAGACTTGGGGACCTCGGCCACCATTCAAACCTTGATGCCTCGCCATCAAACCATGTATTTCTGATTAAATAGATACTTATTTACCTAGAAATGATTTTTGGAAAAAATAAAGAGCAAACTATGAGGCACCTGCAGTACAAATTTGACCCGTTTCTAACTGAATCGGCGGCAATTTGTCTTTTTCACCAGAGGTGGATCAAAACTTTTTTCACCCAACCATTTTGTCAATTGTGCATTATATATGGCCTAGTATTTTATAAAATTGATTTGGTCCATTTTTGCAACAATTATTTGGTAGTTCCTTCACAAAAAAATCTCCTTTTGGGCACTCGGAAAATGAAAAATGAATTTTCCGTGCAAAGAAAATGAAAACTTCCTTAGGCAACATTGTTTGGAATTCCAAGATGTACCCTTGTGCACAATATGAGATCATTTGAACAAACTATGCCATGAATGTGGCCATAAGATTGATCATTTGGCTTGAAAGCCATTGATCTCCACACGTGATAGCTCGTTTCTGAGAACACTTTTTAAAAATAATTGATGTATTACAAGTTTGTTATTTTTCCTGGGAACTTGGCCACATATAATGACACAATGCGAAGGTTTCCTAATTTTTTGAATTTTTTTGAATTTTTTATGCCCGTTTCAAAATGCGGTCAAAACGGCGGGAATGACCGTTCCTAGCTAGTGGTTGAATCTTGGAATTTTTTTGGCGTTTCTCTGATTAAATAGGTACTTATGTACCTAGAAATGATTTTTGGAAAAAATAAATAGCAAACTATGAGGCACCTACAGTTCAAATTTGACCCGCTTCCAACTGAATCGGCGGGAATTTATCTTTTTCACGAGAGGTGGATAAAAACTTTTGACACCCAACCATTTTGTCAATTGTCCATTAAATATGGCCTAGTATTTTAGAAAAATGATTTGGTCCAATTTTGCAACAATTATTTGGGAGGTCCTTCACAAAAAAACCTCCTTTCGGGCACTCGAAAAATGGAAAATGGTTTTTTCGTCCAAAGAAAATGAAAACTTCCTTAGGCAACATTGTTTGCCATTCCAATATGCACTCTTGTGCACAGTATGAGATCATTTGAACAAACTATGCCATGAATGTGGCCATAAGATTGATCATTTGGCTTGAAAGCCATTGATCTCCACACGTGATAGCTCTTTTCTGAGAACACTTTTTTAAAATAATTGCCATATTACAAGTTTGTTATTTTTCCTGGGAACTTGGCCACATATAATGACACAATGCGAACCCATTTTTTGATTTTTTTTGATTTTTTTATGCCCGTTTCAAAATGCGGTCAAAACGGCGGGAATGACCGTTCCTAGCTAGTGGTTGAATCTTGGAATTTTTTTGGTGTTTCTCTGATTAAATAGGTACTTATGTACCTAGAAACGATTTTTGGAAAAAAATAAATAGCAAACTATGAGGCACCTACAGTTCAAATTTGACCCGCTTCCAGCTGAATCGGCGGGAATTTTTCTTTTTCACCAGAGGTGGATCAAAACTTTTGACATCCAACCATTTTGTCAATTGTACATTAAATATGGCCTAGTATTTTAGAAAAATGATTTGGTCCAATTTTGCAACAATTATTTGGGAGGTCCTTCACAAAAAGACCTCCTTTCGGGCACTCGAAAAATGGAAAATGGTTTTTTCGTCCAAAGAAAATGAAAACTTCCTTAGGCAACATTGTTTGCCATTCCAATATGCACTCTTGTGCACAGTATGAGATCATTTGAACAAACTATGCCATGAATGTGGCCATAAGATTGATCATTTGGCTTGAAAGCCATTGATCTCCACACGTGATAGCTCGTTTCTGAGAACACTTTTTTAAAATAATTGCCGTATTACAAGTTTGTTATTTTTCCTGGGAACTTGGCCACATATAATGACACAATGCGAAGGTTTCCCAATTTTTTGAATTTTTTTGAATTTTTTATGCCCGTTTCAAAATGCGGTCAAAACGGCGGGAATGACCGTTCCTAGCTAGTGGTTGAATCTTGGAATTTTTTTGGCGTTTCTCTGATTAAATAGGTACTTATGTACCTAGAAATGATTTTTGGAAAAAATAAATAGCAAACTATGAGGCACCTACAGTTCAAATTTGACCCGCTTCCAACTGAATCGGCGGGAATTTATCTTTTTCACGAGAGGTGGATAAAAACTTTTGACACCCAACCATTTTGTCAATTGTCCATTAAATATGGCCTAGTATTTTAGAAAAATGATTTGGTCCAATTTTGCAACAATTATTTGGGAGGTCCTTCACAAAAAAACCTCCTTTCGGGCACTCGAAAAATGGAAAATGGTTTTTTCGTCCAAAGAAAATGAAAACTTCCTTAGGCAACATTGTTTGCCATTCCAATATGCACTCTTGTGCACAGTATGAGATCATTTGAACAAACTATGCCATGAATGTGGCCATAAGATTGATCATTTGGCTTGAAAGCCATTGATCTCCACACGTGATAGCTCTTTTCTGAGAACACTTTTTTAAAATAATTGCCGTATTACAAGTTTGTTATTTTTCCTGGGAACTTGGCCACATATAATGACACAATGCGAAGGTTTCCCATTTTTTGATTTTTTTTGATTTTTTATGCCCGTTTCAAAATGCGGTCAAAACGGCGGGAATGACCGTTCCTAGCTAGTGGTTGAATCTTGGAATTTTTTTGGTGTTTCTCTGATTAAATAGGTACTTATGTACCTAGAAACGATTTTTGGAAAAAAATAAATAGCAAACTATGAGGCACCTACAGTTCAAATTTGACCCGCTTCCAGCTGAATCGGCGGGAATTTTTCTTTTTCACCAGAGGTGGATCAAAACTTTTGACATCCAACCATTTTGTCAATTGTACATTAAATATGGCCTAGTATTTTAGAAAAATGATTTGGTCCAATTTTGCAACAATTATTTGGGAGGTCCTTCACAAAAAAACCTCCTTTCGGGCACTCGAAAAATGGAAAATGGTTTTTTCGTCCAAAGAAAATGAAAACTTCCTTAGGCAACATTGTTTGCCATTCCAATATGCACTCTTGTGCACAGTATGAGATCATTTGAACAAACTATGCCATGAATGTGGCCATAAGATTGATCATTTGGCTTGAAAGCCATTGATCTCCACACGTGATAGCTCGTTTCTGAGAACACTTTTTTAAAATAATTGCCGTATTACAAGTTTGTTATTTTTCCTGGGAACTTGGCCACATATAATGACACAATGCGAAGGTTTCCCAATTTTTTGAATTTTTTTGAATTTTTTATGCCCGTTTCAAAATGCAGTCAAAACGGCGGGAATGACCGTTCCTAGCTAGTGGTTGAATCTTGGAATTTTTTTGGCATTTCTCTGATTAAATAGGTACTTATGTACCTAGAAATGATTTTTGGAAAAAATAAATAGCAAACTATGAGGCACCTATAGTTCAAATTTGACCCGCTTCCAACTGAATCGGCGGGAATTTGTCTTTTTCACCAGAGGTGGGTCAAAACTTTTGACACCCAACCATTTTGTCAATTGTGCATTAAATATGTCCTAGTATTTTAGAAAAATGATTTGCTCCGATTTTGAAACAATTATTTGGGAGGTCCTTCACAAAATACCTCCTTTTGGGCACTCGAAAAATGAAAAATGTTTATTTTTGCAAAAAAAACTCATTTCTCACTACACCTTTTTGAAGATATTTATCTTTTTCATGTTTGTTATTTTTTTCTGAAAACTTGTTCACATTTTGGTGACACAATGAGAAGGTTTTCTATTTTCTTTTTGAATTTCTCATTTCATAAAATAGCTGTCATGATTTTAACATATTATTTTTAAATAACTATGACCAATTTAGATGGTCATAGCATCATACTGCATTCTGATTGGTCTGTAGACCCTTCACGCGGATCGTGCATCATACGCCGTCGGATGCTCGTGGATCCAACGGCTGTCCACACCAACCCCGAAACCCTAGCTGGTCATTTTCCATCCACCCCCGCCTCCTTTCTTTCCCACCCCCACACCAACCCATCCATCTCCTCGCTGCCTCCTCCCTTCCAGATCTTCTCGCTGCCCGACGGAGAGAGAGAGAGAGAGAGCTGCCTCCTCCCTTCCAGATCGCCGCTGGCACCTCCCTCCGGCGGAGCTGGCCGCCGTCCATGGCCTCCCACACGCCCTACTCCTCTCACCCCTCCCCTTCCCTCACCCAACCAAACCGCACGTCCATGGCTACATCCCAGTTCGATCTCGTCGGGAACGAGGCCACCTGCAACCACCGGCCTCCATCAATCCAACCATCCATCCATGCCCGCGGCAGCACTCCCGCCGCCCGTGCTCCTTCCCCAGCAGCGAGAGGCTTCGAGAGAGCCGAGGCGCGCCCCGAGCGGGGCGATCCACCGTCCGTCCCAACTTCCTTCGCCCGCCTCCTTCTGTTTTCTGCGGGTCCTGCAGATGGCGGCGATGGGCGTCGGCGCCGGGTGCCTCGCCCCAGCGTCCGCCTGCGCGCTGATCCGGCGACGGCGGCCCGGGCATTCGCATGCGTTGTCCGCACGCGGCTCCGGTGCGTCGCGCGGGGCCGCTACGTCGTCGAGCTCAGCAGGGAGGGCCCCGCGGCGCGCCTCGCGCAGCAGCAGCAGCAGCAGCTGGCCCTGCCCGTCATGCCCGGCTTCCTCGCGGCGCCCCTGCCCGCGCCTGCCCAGTCGCCGGCCCCGACGCAGCCGCCCCTGCCGGACGGCGGCATGGGGGAACTCGCCCCCGACCTCCTGCTCGAAGGTACCGCGGTTCAGTCGATTTCTTCCTGACGAATGTTCAGTCGATTCAGTTGTTGTATATATATGAGATATATGTTCGTTGTTCATCAGTCGTACGTACAGATTTACCAGCATACGCGGGCAGATCAATATATTTTTCTAGACGTTTTATTGGATCGTGAGATGATTGATTTAGTACTGCTAGTAGAAAGAAGACTGAAAATGCTGGGCCAAGTGCACGCATGTTGGGAACGTAGTTAAATTGAGGAGTTTGTCCATTGCTTGGCCTGGTATTATTACCAAAAATGTTGTGAGTCCCTGTACTTATTATTAATGGGAAATCTTAACATCACACTGGGGTTTATTAGTCTGCAATTGTATATTCTCAGCACTCAACTGATTTTACTGATACTATAGTGGACATGACACGTGAGCACCCCTCTTCAAGGAATGCAATGCTTGTTTCTGTTTTATATTACAGGAACTAGAAGGGGCTTCCACCTTTGAGTATAGAAGCAGTATTGAAATTGAAGACCCTAGGATTACTGTCTTGTTTTTCAATGAAATGGGAGGCCCATGCAGTAAGTCACATGGGCACCTGGGAGGCTGGGATCATATGTGCTTTGCAGAGTACTAGACCCAGCTCACCCTTTGTTAGATTACTTGTTGGGCTGCTACTTTGTGTTTGTTGTGCAGTATATTAGACATCCTGAATTTAGCATCTAGCCAAGAACAGAATGCAAGTTGCGCCATTCTTATTATTGCTAAACTGTTGTGACGCAATTTTTAAAGAATGCGATCTTCTAAGTATTAATCTGCTAATGCATGTCCTCACTCTGGTCTTGACAAATATACCATATGAATATTTTCCATTTTGCAACCAGGGATTGCTAAGGATTCCATAGACAACATATTGTGGCTGCAAGTGAGCGGCTGGTATTTCTGCATGTATTATTACTAGAATTATAATTGATTACCCAGGGGTCAAGTTATGTTCCCTTCGCGGCTGGTAGCATCACCCCCTTTGAACGTCGTGTGACTGTTAGTTATGCATCTGAGTGTTCGGTCTGTAGGATAATAGGATCGTCAACTCCCCTATTTCCTGTTGTTAGTAGTTAATCTCGGGGAAGAATTTTTATGGAAACATGGAGGACGATGCTTTTGCTGTGCAATTGTTTATCACCCCTCGTAACATGTATATTTAGCGGTTACTACTAAAAGTTTTGCATTTGAGTGCTGGGTAGGTAGGATCTTAGGATCATCAACTCTTGTACACTGTTTTAACTGGTTCTGCATCTGTACATACATGTGTACAGCCGTAAATCCAAGTGTACATGCTGTCTTTTGCAGGCTTATTTCAGGTTGCGGTTGTTTGTCCTAAAATATACCAGTCTATTTTTTTATATCCTCGTCCACTAATCTGGGCACTCGATTTACTCGAAGCCTTGTGAATCAGGTTATGCAAACCTGTTGCATTTAGCACCATCAAAGCTTGTTACTACATCAGTTGCTTACTCCAAGTGTCTTGTTCTTGGATTCTTTGATTTTATCCTAGTGTGCACAACGCTGGTATTTCTGGATAAGCTGAAACTAGTTTCTCCACCATATGCTATCTAGATGTTGGGTGCTAATTATAGTTACTTTATATGAAGAAACACTTACCTTGCAGCTATCTAATATGCAATTCTAATAATATGTGATGCCCGCTTTTTTTAGTTGTATATGCCATTCGTGCATGAATTCCTTTTCTTATGTACCAACTTTAGAGATTCTAATTATCATCCCTGATTGACATACTTTAGAGATTCTAATTCATGTATGATGGTATCAAAGGGGATCATTGTACTCATAATAATAACTAGTGGAGTTGAGAGGTTTACTTTGCTCTGCATTCTAAAGTAACATATTTCTGATGCCCATATGCTACTTTGCTCTGCACAAAAATATCCTGTTAAATCATTGCATGTATTTCAGGTCTTTACAGTGGCATTGGATGGTCAATATTAGGTAAACTGCCTAGTTTGGGAGCATGTTTGGCTGCCTGGATGTTGATGCTGCTGCTGTCAATTTACTCTTGATCGATTTCTGCCTTGACAACGTAAGTACTTCCATTGTTCGACTGTTTGCCGCGTTCATCAGCTATCCCATTTGGTTTGTTTCCTCCAATTAACTGCTGCTCCTGCTGCTGTTACAGCTGGCTTGGTGGCCTTGCGTGCATCTTCTCCACCAGCGTTCTCTTCCAAATCCTGGTAATTAAGCCTAATAACATGTCCACTCACTCACTTGCCTCTAAAATAAGCTCCCACTCCTTTTCTGAATTGAATTAGGTCTCTGAAATTTAAGCTTATAGAACCAACAGTGTCAATCAGGTCTCTAAAATTTAAGCTTATAGAACCTACAGTGTCAATCAGGTCTCTGAAATTTAAGCTTATAGAACCTAGGAAAAGATTAGAATTAAAATCTAACAGTGCTGACTGATGGCCATAGTGCTGTTTTGTTGTGACTTCTTTTTATTGTAATATTGAAGTTGTTTGGTTCTGGCCTCAGCAGCAGTACACTCTAATTTTGGTGGCCTTTATGTTCATTATTTTACAGGAGCTCCAGGCCTATTTTTTTGGAGTGTGAAGCCGTGAAGACAAGTGTGAAGCTGTGAAGCCAAGTGTGAAGCAGTACTTAGCAAAGAGTTTTTGGTTCTGTACTTAGCAAAGAGTTTTTGGTTCTGAAGTGTGAAGCCATGTGTAAATTGTAATATTGTAAAAGTCTAATGTAGTGTTAATGAATTATATCTGTTCTGTCCTATTTGAAATAATGATTATGTATGTTGAAAAGATGTGAAATGGAAACTTGACCAGTGGGACCCAGTTATTATGAATATAATCTGAGCAATTTTGAAATTTCTGACATGTGTGACTGATGTATGGCATTATGACTAGTGGGACCAGCACCAAAATATAACTATTGAAATAGAAAATAAATGATTGTAAGAAGGCTAAGGCCAAAAAATAAAGAAGCTGAAATATTGGGCTTGGCCCATGTAGCCAACAAGAATTATCTTGAAAAAAAGCTTGAATTGTTGGGCTAGGCCCATGTAGAAAACCGAATTGGACCGGGCTGAATCTTGTGCCACATCAGCTTGCCACGCTGGATGCCTACGTGGCCTGGGGAGGTTGCTAGTGACCAAAACGCCACAGTAGGAATATTTTGGTCGTAAACGTCTTCGACCATTCCAGAAGAAAGGTCGCTATAGTCAGTTTATGACGGCCAGCTTTTGACCTTCTGTTTTTGGTCACAAAAAGGTCGCAAATGGAAATTTCTGACCTTTCAGTGACCAATAGTGGTGGTCACAAGTTGACATATTTCTTGTAGTGCTAGCGGCAATACAACACCGTATTTTCAAGCCAGTTCCACTTTCCTGATTTATATATCGTGGTTATGGTGTACCCCTTTTATGTACACTATGATCTGCCTAGTTGATGTGTGCTCTTGTTATCATGGTTTGGCAATAAACTCTTTATACAGGATATTATGAACCTATCATCTACCAACTATCCTTACTTCTGGAGCCTATTTTTTGTGTACTTGTGCCAGATTATATAAATGCACGCACCATATTACAGCACACATGAGCTCTCTCATCAGAATCAAGTGATAGCACACAAGTGTTTACAGGGGCGCCCATATATTAGAATATCCTCTGCATTACAAAGATAATCTCATAACTATTTATGTTTTCATGGTTCTCAGATATTATATGTAATTACAGTGAATATCAGAATCCGCGCATCAGAAGAATATTGTGAAACACTGCAATGACTTACAAAATTGGCACCAAGGCATTGAGTGCCATTATGGATGCAATGAAACTCATACGCTCCCCACCTGTAGATTCTTGTTCAGAATACGATCCTAATGACTATTCTAACCTCAAGGAGTCAAAGGCAGATGGCTTGTCATGTTCACCCATCAAGGTGCATGTTCTAATTTGGCAGGGTTTTATTGATTGCGCGTATCTTGCATATGTTGTCTTGCATTTCTTCTACTTTGTTGCACCGCCATCTGCTTAGCTTACTCATCATATATGTCGAGATGCCACGCCCATCCATTATCAATACATATTCCATCTGTCATCATACCATGTTTTTTCACTCAAATGCAGTTCTTGTGCATCATACATCAAAAAGGAAGAGGGTGATTGCCGAACCTAAAGGAGCACCAGCAAAGTCCATGAAAAACGTGGTTGAGCGAGTCCTGGACTAGGGGGTGTCCAGATAGCCGAACTATCATCATTGGCCGGACTCCAAGACTATGAAGATACAAGATTGAAGACTTCGTCCCGTGTCCGGATGGGACTTTCCTTGGCGTGGAAGGCAAGCTTGGCGATACGGCTATGTAGATCTCCTACCATTGTAACCGACTCTGTGTAACCCTAGCCCTCTCCGTTGTCTATATAAACCAGATGGCTTTAGTCCGTAGGACGAACAACAATCATACCATAGGCTAGCTTCTAGGGTTTAGCCTCCTTGATCTCGTGGTAGATCTACTCTTGTAACACACATCATCAATATTAATCTAGCAGGACGTAGGGTTTTACCTCCATCAAGAGGGCCCAAACCTGGGTAAAACATCATGTCCCTTGTCTCCTATTACCATCCGCCTAGACGCACAGTTTGGGACCCCCTACCCGAGATCCGCCGGTTTTGACACCGACATTGGTGCTTTCATTGAGAGTTCCTCTGTGTCGTCACCGATAGGCTCGATGGCTTCTTCAATCATCAACAACGACGCAGTCCAAGGTGAGACCTTCCTCCCCGGATAGATCTTCGTATTCGGCGGCTTTGCACTGCGGGCCAATTCACTTGGCCATCTGGAGCAGATCGAAAGCTACACCCCTGGCCGTCAGGTCAGATTTGGAAGTTTGAACTTCACGACTGACATCCGCGGGGACTTGATCCTCGATGGATTCGAGCCACAGCCAAGCGCGCCACACTGTCACGATGGGCATGATTTAGCTCTGCAGCCGGACAGTACCCTGGAGGCCGCACTCGAGTCCGCTCCGATCTTCAATTCGGAGCCGGCTGCGGAGATCGAGGACGGATGGTTAAACACCGCCTCAGGAGCCGCAACCTCTACGGCGATAGAGCCGAACACTGACCTTGTCCCTCATGAAGCTCGTGACTCCAAGGTGCCGGACTCCTTGCCGGACTCCAAACCTCCCGCGCCCCCTCCAATCGAATCCGGTTGGGCGCCGGTCATGGATTTCACTGCTGCGGACATCTTTCAACACTCACCTTTCGGCGACATCTTGAGTTCGCTAAAGTATCTCTCGCTATTAGGAGAACCCTGGCCGGACTGCGGTCAGGACGGTTGGGATGCGGACGACGAAGAAATTCAAAGCCCACCCACCACCCACTTAATAGCCACTGTCGACGATCTAACCGACATGCTAGACTACGACTCCGAAGACATCGACGGTATGGACGACGATGCCGGAGACGACCAAGAACCAGCGCCTACCGGGCAATGGAAAGCCACCTCATCACATGACATATACATGGTGGATATCCCAAAGGATGGGAATGGCGAAGGAACAGCGGAGAATGACCCCTCCAAGAAACAGCCCAAGCGTCGACGTCAGCGGTGCCGCTCTAAATCCCGCCACAGCAAGAATGAAGATTCCGGCCCGGAGATAACAACACCCCGGACAGTGCCGAAGACAACCCACTCCAGCAAGATTCAGCACAGGAGGACGGAGACGCCAACCCTCATGAGAGAGCGGCAGAAGAAGAGGTAGAGGACTATATGCCTCCCTCTGGAGATGAGGCAAGCCTCGACGATGACGAATTCGTCGTGCCTGAGGATCCCGTTGAACAAGAGCGTTTTAAACGCAGGCTTATTGCCACGGCAAACAGCCTCAAGAAAAAGCAGCAACAGCTTAGAGCTGATCAAGATCTGCTAGCCGACAGATGGACTGAAGTCCCCGCGGCCGAAGAGCATGAGCTCGAACGCCCCTCCAAAAGTTACCCTAAACGCAAGCTGCTCCCCCGATTAGAGGAGGAGGCGTATGAACCTGCATCACCAGCAGACAATACGGCTGACCGACCACCCCGTGGTCGTGACAGAGAGGCCCCTAGGCCCTTCACTAGAACCGTACCCCGGCATCGCTCGAAAAGGACAAAGCCACAGGGGAACACTCCGGACTTGCGAGATATATTGGAGGATAAGGCAAGACAATCAAGATCAATCTATGGATCGCGTGGGCGCCCCATGATACGTGACGACAACCGTCATGCCGAACACAGTAAGTCCGGCCGAGCCGAACAAAATAGACAAAGCTCTTTTGAGCTCCGTCGTGATATCGCCCAATACAGAGGCGCTGCACACCCACTATGCTTCACAAACAAAGTAATGGATCATCAAATCCCCGAAGGGTTTAAACCCGTGAACATTGAATCCTACAATGGCACAACAGACCCCGTGGTTTGGATCGAAGACTATCTCCTTCACATCCACATGGCCCGCGGTGATGATCTTCACGCCATCAAATATCTCCCAGTCAAGCTTAAAGGACCAGCCCGGCATTGGCTTAACAGCTTGCCAGCAGAGTCAATTGGGAGTTGGGAAGACCTGGAAGCCGCATTCCTCAACAACTTCCAAGGCACGTATGTGTGACCACCAGACGCTGATGACCTAAGCCACATAATTCAGCAGCCAGACGAATCGGCCGGACAATTCTGGACACGGTTCTTAACCAAGAAAAACCAAATCGTCGACTATCCGGATGCGGAGGCCCTCGCAGCCTTCAAGCATAACATCCGCGATGAGTGGCTTGCCCGGCACCTGGGACAGGAAAAGCCGAAATCCATGGCAGCCCTCACATCACTCATGACCCGCTTCTGCGCGGGTGAGGACAGCTGGCTAGCACGCAGCAATAACCTCAGCAAAAATTCTGGCAGTCCGGATTTCAAGGACCGTAATGGCAGGTCGCATCGCGACAAAAACAAATGCCGCATTAACAGCGATAACAGTGAAGATACGGCAGTCAATGCCGGATTCAGAGGCTCTAAACCCGGTCAGCGGAAAAAGCCATTCAAAAGAACTACTCCGGGTCCGTCCAATTTGGACCGAGTACTCGACCGCTCGTGCCAGATACACGGCACCCTCGAAAGGGACCACCCCACCAGCATCCGCCATGGCAGATTCGCCGCATTGGTTCTAGACCCAATCGTTGATGGATTTCACCTCACCAGAGTCCTGATGGACAGCGGCAGCAGCCTGAACCTGCTTTATCAGGACAAAGTGTGCTAAATGGGCATAGACCCCTCAAGGATTAAACCAACCAAGACGACCTTTAAAGGCATCATACCAGGTGTAGAAGCCAATTGTACAGGCTCAGTTACACTGGAAGTGGTCTTCGGATCCCCGGATAACTTCCGAAGTGAGGAGTTAATCTTCGACATAGTTCCATTCCGCAATGGCTATCATGCTCTGCTCGGACGTACCGCGTTCGCAAAGTTCAACGCGGTGCCGCACTACGCATACCTCAAGCTCAAGATGCCAGGCCCTCGAGGAGTCATCACGGTCAACGGAAACACTGAACGCTCTCTCCGAATGGAGGAACATACAGCGGCTCTCGCGGCAGAAGTACAGTGCAGCCTCTTAAGGCAATTCTCGAGTCCGGCCGTTAAGCGACCGGACACGGCTAAACGCGCCCGGAGTAACATACAACAAGACCACCTGGCACGTTCCGAGCATGCATAGCAGTGCGGCCCCAACCCCAGCCCCCGCAAAACGTCAAGACAGGTCCTTCGCGTACACCATTACGCTCTGAAGATACCATGGGCATCGGGAGAGGGGCACGACCACGATAGGCCCAGAATATGGCTTAACCACACCAGGGGCTCTCAAGTGTGTCGTTCTTTTTTTTATTTTTATTTTTTCCCACAGGACTCCGTTCGTCAGAGGCCCTGTCCGGCAGCAGACCTGCCGAACTCACGATGCAACAGCCAGGGAAGGAGAAAGGCTACAACGAATATCCAGGTGGTCTCCATCACGAGCATTAAATCTGTTTTATGCACCATTCTGCAGCCTACCCCTGGAGGGGGACATGTTTAACAGTCTCATCCCTTGCTTATTGCACCATTTGTATCGTTCTGCACTTACAGCAGTTTTTCTTGAATAAGTAATGCAGCACCTTATTGCTTCCAATTGCATTTCTCTCTTATACATATGTTCATTTGTAAAATGTCGCATCCGTACGTTTTGGTACGGCTAAATACACCAAGGGCTTATGTTTCCCGCATCATGGTGTGATAAGTCCGAACACTTTCACAAGTGTGGCACCCCGAACTTATAGCATTATATGCATCGGCTCCGAATCATGTCTTGGGTCAATAGTTGGGTTTGTCCGGCTCCCATGTTTTGGTACCTTACGTTCCATTGTATCGGCTAAGGTAGCACTGGGAGAACCACTGCGATTGCGCCCCAGTTGAGCTGGGCGAGCGCCTCAGTGGAGAAAGCTAAAACTGACCGTCATGATGAGGCGAGAGCTGGTCGCTGTTCGAGTGGTTTTTTGCGAGTCTTTAAATACTTATGCCGCTTAGAGCGAGGAGCCGACTTTGTCCGGCCTAGGCGTGGATAGCGCCCCAAATTCGGCCTTCCGAAGACTAGGGGCTTTGCCGAAATTTAAAATTATAGAATTCTATGGCTAAGTGAGAGTATTCAAGCATTATAAGTCCGGTTGCCTTGTTCGTTGTGTTGAGCGCCTCCCTAGATGGACCCAAATATGGGAACAAGAGTGCTCAAATTTATCCCGAACACTCCAGCACTCGTGGCATGGGGGCTGAAGCTGACGACTTGCCATCTCTCAGATTTGATAAACAGCCGCACAGAAGGTAATATTTTAAATTAAAATGCGTTGCTTAGCACAAATGAACTAAGTTTTCAGCGCACAGGATAACAGAATGCGAGTCTACTCAAATAATACATCTTTGGAGCACTCACCCGCAATAGTGCGGGCGCCCTTCAGCACACTCTTATAATACATCTCGGGCGTGCGATGCTCCTTGCCCTGCGGTGGCGGGTCCGTCACGAGCTTCTGGGCATCCATCTTGCCCTAGTGCACCTTTGCGCGGGCAAGGGCCCGACGGGCACCTTCAATACAGGCGGAGTGCTTGATGACGTCAACCCACGGGCACGCATCCACCAGCCGCCGCACAAGGCCGAAGTAGCTCCCAGGCATGGCCTCCTTAGGCCACAACCGAACTATGAGGCCCTTCATGGCCTGTTCGGCCGCCTTGTGGAGCTCGACCAGCTGCTTCAGCTGGTCGCTAAGGGGCACCGGATGTCTGGCCTCAGCATACTGAGACCAGAAGACCTTCTCCGTCGAGCTCCCCTCCTCGGCCCGGTAGAACGCGGCAGCATCGGACACGCTGCGAGGAAGATCTGCGAACGCTCCTGGAGAGCTCCGAATTCGGGTAAGCAACAGGTAATTAACACTCACATGCTTACTTTGCATGAAAAATGCCTTACCCGCTGCTATTTTCTTCAACGCCTCGATTTCTTGGAGGGCCTTGTAGGCTTCGGCCTTAGCGGCTTTGGCACTCCCAAGAGCCGTTGCAAGCTCAGACTCTCGAGTCTTCGAGTCACGCTCCAGGCTCTCATGTTTTTTCACGAGATCCTGGAGCTCTTGCTGTACCTCCGCCACCCGCGCCTCCTGCTTCTCTCGCTCGGTGCGCTCCGCGGCCGCATTGCGCTCGGCCGCGGCCACCGCCTCCTTCAGGGTGGCCACCTCGTTAGTGGCCCCTGCAATACCCACGTTATCCTTGTCATTCTTTTTGCAACCAAAATCCTTTTCTGTAAGGTACAATTTTAATAAGGTGTTACTCACCTTCCTTGTCCTCGAGCTGCTTCTTGGCACGGCCGAGCTCGTTCTCGGACCGCTCGAGGCTTTCCTTCAAAGTTTAACCTCCACAGTCAGTGCGGCAGAGGTCAGCAGCGCAGCCTGCTATCCCATATTGACATATTTTTTATGAATCCTGCGTATATCTTTTTAGATCCTCAGTCCGGCTTTTCTTTCTGAACACCGAACCGAGCATCAGGGGCTACTGTCTATGCGGTACTATTTTACATATATCAAAATTCTTACCTAAAAGCCTGTTAGAAGGCTGCTGCAGGCTTCGGTCAGCCCGCTCTTGGCGAGCTGCACCTTCTGAATCACCGCACTCATAACAGTGCAGTGTTCCTCTTCGATGGAGGCGCCATTGAGCGCCTCTAGCAAGCTATCCGGCGCCTCCGGTTGGACGGAGGCTGCCGGTGTCACGGTCTTGCCCTTCTTACGAAGGGGCCGCCCACCGGACTCCGGAGCCACTATGGGATCCGGAGCCGAGTCCGGTGCAAAGTCCGGGAGGTTGTCCTGCGACACCTCCGGGGCCTCCTCCTCCTGGCGGGTCCCTTCCCGGGATCCCACCCCGGCATCGTCCGTGTCACGGGGGGTGGAGGCGGTCGGAAGAGAATCCATATCCGACGCATCTAAGGACCCACTCGACGAATCGGGCAGATCGTCCTTGGGCGGACTGCAGGGTTGTATGCGGCATTAGAAAGACATTGTGTGGTAAAAAAGAAAAACCATGAAGTTATTCGGGAGTCCGGATACTTACGATCTCGCCAGGGGCTTGGCCCTTGGAGGCCAGTCCTCGTCGTCGTCACTAGCGTTGGCAGAGTAGTCCGGGGGAAGAGTTTTCCCCTTCTTGGACCCTTCGGCCTCCCTCGTTGGGGAGGCCTTCCTTTTCTTCCCTCCCCCCACTGGGGGAGAGGCTTTCTTCTTCTCCTCCTCACCTTGGTGAGAGGAGTCGGCCTCGGAGTCGTCATCCGATAGCACCTGAAAACGGGAACTCTTCCGAGTCCCCGTGGCCTTCTTCTTGGCCTTCTTCTCCGGCACCACGTGGGGTGCCGGAGCCAGCAGCCCCGTTAGGCGGGCGTCCGCTGGGTCCTCTGGCAATGGGGCTGGACAGATAGTCTGCTCGGCCTTCGCGAGCCAGCCCTGTCAAAGGAAAGGGAGTTTAGATCCCGCATAGAGTCAAACTATGGAAAACAAGCGTCCCGTAAAGGACAAAATCGCTTACCTCGTCAGCCAGACGCTGCGAGCTGAATCCGCGATCTTCGGTAGCGGATGCGGGAGCCTCGGCGCCCTTGAACAACACCTTCCAAACATCTTCGTACGTAGTGTCGAAGAGCCCGCTCAAAGTCTGGTGCTGCGCCGGATCGAACTCCCACATGTTGAAATCCCGTCGTTGGCACGGGAGGATCCGGCGGATGAGCATGACCTGGACCACGTTGACAAGCTTGAGCTTCTTGTCCACCAGCTTTTGGACGCAGGCTTGGAGTCCGGTCAGCTCCTCTGAATCACCCCAAGTCCGGCCGCTCTCTTTCCAGGAGGTGAGCCATGTGGGGATGCCAGATCTGAATTCGGGGCTGCTGCCCATTCGGGGTCACGCGGCTCGGTGATGTAGAACCACCCCGATTGCCACCCCTTAATGGTTTCCACAAAGGTGCCCTCAAGCCAAGTAACATTGGACATCTTGCCCACCATGGCGCCTCCGCACTCCGCTTGGCTGCCCTTCACAACCTTCGGCTTGACACTGAAGGTCTTGAGCCACAAGCCGAAGTGGGGCTGGATGCAGAGGAAGGCCTCACACACGACGATAAATGCCGAGATGTTGAGGATGAAATTCGGGGCCAGATCGTGGAAATCCAGGCCGTAGTAGAACATGAGCCCCCGGACAAAGGGATGGAGTGGGAAGCCCAGTCCGCGGAGGAAATGGGTAAGAAATACTATCCTCTCATGGGGCCTGGGGGTGGGGATGAGCTCTCCCTCGGCGGGGAGCCGATGCGCGATGCTGCTAGACAAATATCCGGCGCTGCGCAGCTTCTGGATGTGCCCCTCCGTGACGGAGGAGGCCATCCAGTTGCCTCCCACTCCGGACATGGTTGGAGAAGGTTGAGATGAGATGTGCGGACTTGGGCGCTGGAGCTCGAGTTCGCAGAGATGGATAAGCCAAGGAGGAAAAAGGCGCAGGTAAAAGGGTTGGATCTTTATCCCCTTATATGGGCGGACAAAAACATGTGTCCCCACCGGCCTGATAAAACTCGCTTATCTCCCAGGCGCCGCAATCAATGGCGCGGTTGGGTTACCCACATCCGTATTGATGGGAATCCCGGAATAAGGGGAACACGAACTCTGCTTCGACAAGACGTGCCAAGGAAACCGCTTCGCTAAACGCGCTGAGGTGGTACAATAAAGACGATTCGAGTAAAGGCTTGGTAGTGGTGTGACGTCACGCCACCAAATACGTCAGCAGATTGAACTTGTGTAATATAATTCTCTCTACGGTGGTACGTGGAATTTATTTTGCAGGGCCGGACACTATCCTGGTGTTCACAATCTTCTATAAACTATTCGAAGGAGGAACCCGCCTTGCAATGCCGAAGACAATATGCGCACCGGACTCGTCGTCATTGAAGCCTGGTTCAGGGGCTACTGAGGGAGTCCTGGACTAGGGGGTGTCCGGATAGCCGAACTATCATCATCAGCCGGACTCCAAGACTATGAAGATACAAGATTGAAGACTTCATCCCGTGTCCGGATGGGACTTTCCTTGGCGTGGAAGTTAAGCTTGGCGATACGGCTATGTAGATCTCCTACCATTGTAACCAACTCTGTGTAACCCTAGCCCTCTCCGGTGTCTATATAAACCGGATGGCTTTAGTCCGTAGGACGAACAACAATCATACCATAGGCTAGCTTCTAGGGTTTAGCCTCCTTGATCTCGTGGTAGATCTACTCTTGTAACACACATCATCAATATTAATCAAGCAGGACGTAGGGTTTTACCTCCATCAAGAGGGCCCGAACCTGGGTAAAACATAGTGTCCCTTGTCTCCTGTTACCATCCGCCTAGACACATAGTTCGGGACCCCCTACCCGAGATCCGCCGGTTTTGACACCGACAGTGGTTGTGCTGGAGAAATCAGACAGCACCCCACTTATATTGGTTGTACAACCAGTGACACAAAACGTAGGACCGACTCCATCAGACTATACCCATACTTCACTGGCCACACCACTATCCCCACCACACAGGACCTGCACTCCAGCAAAAGGTATGCCGATTTTGGTTGCCATAGCACCAGCCGTACCATAGAAAAATCCCACTCTAGCAAAAAGTACAGCAAGTCCACCGACCGAAGACCTATCCCAACTGCAGAGACAGCCAATTCCTGCAGATTGGAACCCCATTCCGGTTATTTCCAGTTTAAAAGACAATGCTTTCAATGTTGTTAGGGACTACGTGCATATATTCCCATCATGGGAAGATTATAGTGAAGACAAACACCATTTCACATTTCTCTTCCCACTTACGTGTAAGTGCTATTATTCATGGTGATTATTTTCCTGTTTTCTGCTACATTGTTGTAAGTAGGCAAGGGTCAATCTGGATAGTCATGATGAGCAAAGCTTTCTTGCGCTTTTTAAGGAAGCATTGCAGCAGTATCGGTGTTACCTGAGGAAATCACACTTTGATGGGAAGTCTATAAACGAATTTCCGGTGAAGTCTCCTGTGCTAAATTTAGAAGACATTGAATGGAAAAAACTTGTTATGCACTGGTCTCGTTCCAAGGATGAGGTACTGTCTATGATATAGCATGACAATTTGAACTTCTACTTTTCCGCATGTGCCTTATGGATCTTTTTTGCAGGAAATCTGCTCGAAAAAGAATTCCGGTTTGAAAATAACGACAGGATATCGCAAATATGCTGCCCGCTGCTTTGCTCTTGTTAGTACCTGTTGTCCTGTATCACTGTACTTGCATACATACCTGGTTCATTATGTGATAGCAGTATGCATGATAGCTTGCTTATCAATTGTTCGCTCCAAATTATCTGATCTGTATGAATGGTTACATTAGTGTAGAATATATCCAATGCCAATGAAATTTTTTAGCTCTGCATTGTTCTTGTAAGTACCTGTTGTCCTTTATCAGTGTACTTATATTGATAGGTAGTTGTTCATGTACCAGCACTCTGCAGCTTATTTTCCTTTTCCCTCCATTTTCTACACATAAGATCTATATTTACTCTTACCATAAGGTTGGATAACACCGATGGTACTAAAGAAGTTTAGCTCTGCATTGCTCTTGGCTGTACCTTTTGGTTATGTAGCATCACTCTTCATCTTATCTTAAATATTCTTCATTTTTTCTTATATTGTCACATCTATATTTACTCTTAACAAAATGTAGAATAAAGGCAATGCTTATGAAGAAGATTCTATGGTAAACTTCTTGAATTGCCCCCCCCCCCCATCAGCATGGACAAGGGCTTTATAGAGCATGCCTTCACCAATAATGTAAGTTTGTCCTTCTCGAGCCTTCAAACTTTGTTGTGTATATTTGGTTAGGCATGACTGCAACAGCTGTTTATTTTTGGTGTTTGCATCAAATTGCATGTTTAAAGTTTATTATGTACTCCCTCCGTCCCATAATATAAGAACGTTTTGACATTAGTGTAGTGTAAAAAACGTTATTATATTATGGGACGGAGGGAGTAGTTCATAAACAAAAGTTTGTCCTTCTCAATTTATGGTTCAGTTGTACAACCAAGTTCCTTCTTCATACCATGTAAATTAAACTATACAGAGCAAGTGATCTTATTTTGCCAATCTGAAATGGGATAAATTGACAGCACACTAACCATTGATACTGATCTGTAATCTAGTGGTGTCGTGAAGCTGCCAACTCCTTCACAATGTCGTTTCCTGCAATGTCTTGACCATAACAATACCATATTGTGTTAATGCTATTTTAAACTGTGTCAATTTATTCGTCAATAAGAAATGTGATGAATTGTCAGCACTGATACTTACATGTGCAAAACCTGTTATCTGTCTACTTGTTTATCTTTCAGAGTGAGGAGGATATAAGTGTCAAACAAGTGTAGTCTCATCAGCTTGCTCAGCTGCTTGCGCTGCAGCTCCCGAGCAGGGCTAACCTTTCTTGAACTCTACTGAAGTGATGTCGGTTTTGTATATTATTTTGCCGGCATGTTTAATTGCACTGGTGGCGATCTTTGATGCCCAGTGTATGTAATTTGTTGTCTGCTTGTGCTTTATTATCATAGTGGCGAACTTTGATGCCCTATGGATGTAATATGCCGTAATTTCTTTATTGTATAGTCTAGGATTTTTTGTTATTCATGATGCTGCAGTTATTTTACTGTATATATATCCTGTCTTCGCAGTAAACCGGCCAAACCGTAAAATTACGGTACATAATCGGGCCGTCATGCAAATCACTATGTATGATCCGCATCATGGGCCAAGTCATCTTGGTCTGTTAACAGGCCTAAATGTAAACTAGCCAACTAGTAGATTCGGGCCTTTAATAGGCCAAGTAAACTGCCGGCTCTATTTTCCCAAGAAAACTCAATGGGCTTTTAGGAGGCTGAATAGTAGGTTGGGCCTGAAATGTGTCGAACAGCTCACGGGCCGGCAGCAGGCCGAAATACACTATCGGTGTCAAGACCGGTGGATCTCGGGTAGGGGGTCCCGAAATGTGCGTCTAAGGCTAATGGTAACAGGAGGCTAGGGACACGATGTTTACCCAGGTTCGGGCCCTCTCGATGGAGGTAATACCCTACTTCCTGCTTGATTGATCTTGATGATATGAGTGTTACAAGAGTTGATCTACCACGAGATCGTAGAGGCTAAACCCTAGAAGCTAGCCTATGATTATGATTGTTGTTGTCCTACGGACTAAACCCTCTGGTTTATATAGACATCAGAGGGGGCTAGGGTTACACAGAGTCGGTTACAGAGAAGGAGATCTACATATCCGAATCGCCAAGCTTGCCTTCCACGCAAAGGAGAGTCCCATCCGGACATGGGACGAAGTCTTCAATCTTGTATCTTCATAGTCCAACAGTCCGGCCAAAGTATATAGTCCGGCTGTCCGGATACCCCCTAATCTAGGATTCCCTCAGTAGCCCTTGAACCAGGCTTCAATGACGATGATTCCGGCACGCAGATTGTCTTCGGCATTGCAAGGCGGGTTCCTCCTCCGAACACTCCATAGAAGATTTTGAACACGAGAATTGTGTCTGGCTCTGCAAAACAAATTCCACATAC
Organism: Triticum aestivum; assembly: GCF_018294505.1. Taxonomy (NCBI): domain Eukaryota; kingdom Viridiplantae; phylum Streptophyta; class Magnoliopsida; order Poales; family Poaceae; genus Triticum; species Triticum aestivum. The sequence goes on along the minus strand of NC_057795.1, from coordinate 66,980,146 downwards.
CACCATAGAGAGAGCAGTATTCCACAAATCAAATCTGCTGACAACTTTTGTAGAGTGACATCACGCCATAGCCCGGTCATTATTCGAACCGTTTTTCACAACCAGCTACTGCACATATTGCGAGGCGGTTTACTTGGGACATCTCCTCGAAGCAGAGATCGTGTCCCCTTATCGTGGGATTCTCGTCAATACGGGCGTGGGTAACCCAACCACGCCATCAACCATGGCGCTTGGGGAATAAGTGATTTTATCAGGCAAGAGGGGAGGCACATGGTTTCTACCGCCTTTATAAAGAGATAAGGATTCCCCTTTTTCACCCATGCCTTCTTCCTCCATTGCTCATCCACTCTCGCACTCTCGAGCTCCAGTGCCCAAGTTCTCACCTTCTCCGTTAAGCCATTTCAATCATGTCCGGAGCAGGAGGCAAGTGGATGGCCTCCTCTATTACGGAGGAGGACATTATGAAGCTTCTGGAGGCCGGATACTTAGCCGCAGACATCGCGCACCAACTCCCGTACGAAGGACAGATCATCCCCACTCCAGAACCCCACAAGAGGGTTGTATTTCTCCCCCACTTCGTCCACGGACTGGGATTTCCTCTCCACCCGTTTGTCCGCGGGCTTATGTTTTACTATGGGCTAGATTTTCATGATCTGGCCCCAAATTTTATCCTCAACATCTCGGCGTTCATCATCGTGTGTGAGGCCTTCCTCCACATCCAGCCCCACTTCGTCCCGTGGCTAAATATTTTCAACGTGAAGCCGAAGATAGTGGGTGGTGAGAAAGCGGAGTGTGGAGGCGCCATGGTGGGCAAGATGCCCAACGTTACCTGGCTCGAAGGCTCCTTCGTGGAGACTGTAAAGGGGTGGCAATCGGGGTGGTTCTACATCACCAAGACGCGCGACGCCAACTGGGCGGCGCCCCCCGAATTTAGATCCGGCATCCCCATGTGGCTTACCTCCTGGGAAAAGAAAGGCTTGGCCTGGGGTGCCCCTGCGGAGTTGACCGGGCTCGTGAACTGCATCAAGAATATGATGGGCAAGAAGATCAAGCTCGTCAACGTGGTCCAGGTCATGCTCTTCCGCCGGATCCTCCCGTGTCAAAGACGGACATTCAATATGTGGGAGTTCGATTTGGCCAAGCACTAGATGCTGCAGGAGCTCTTCGACACGATGCACAAAGACATCTGGAAGGTGCTATTCAAGACCACCGAAGTCCCCCCTCCCCTCACCGAAGACTGTGGACTCAGCACAAAGCACCCTGCCAATCCGGTAAGCTTTCCATGTTTCAAGATGAGCTTTTACCAGTATATTCATGGGGGAAGCCTAAGCCACCGTGTTGATTTAACAGGAATATGTGGTGACGATGGAGCGGATCAACTATCTGGCTCCGCTCCTGAAGATCCAGCAACCGCTCTCCTAATGGAGATGCTGGTTCTGGTGCCTTACAAGGTGTCGGAGAAGAAGGCCAAGAAGAAGGCCACGGGGACCAGGAAAGGTCTCAGGCGCAAGGCCGTGTCAGATGCATCGTCCGAAGACGCCAAGGCGCCCTCCTCCAACGAAAACGAGGAGGAGGAAGAGGAAGTCCCTCCCCCAACCAGGGAGGAGAAGAAAAGGAAGGCCGCCCCGTCCGGGGAGGCTGAAGGGTCCAAGAAGGGAAGAACCCTCCCTCCGGACCAATCCACAACTGCCGCCTACAGTGACAAGGAGTGGTTGCCCAGGGACAAGCCCCGGGCAAAGTCGTAAGTGTCCGGATACTATCTTCCGATATATTTCGCTTTATTGCTTTCTAACATGTTAAACATGATCATACAGTTCGTCCAACGCCCATATAGGTGTATCCTCCTCGGACGGGTCTTTGAGTCCGTCGGAGATGAATAGCTATTCGCTTCCGACGGCCACATCCCCCCGGCCCGCTAACGACACCGAGGTGTTGTCCCAGAGGATATCAGAGCGGGGGGAGACGATTCTGGAGACGCCGCAAGGCGAAATCCCAGGCGTCAAGCTCATGGGGGGAAAGACCCCCATGGATCTTGACAATGGGGGCCGCAGCAAGTCCGGCTCCCGTCCGGACACTGCGCCAGAACCTCAAATGGTTCCGGATTCAGGTAGGCAGCCCCTCGCTAAGGAGGGTGAGCCGCCTGTTATGATGACCTCTGTCCAACCAGAGGCATCAGACAATTTGCTGGAAGCGCTTCACGATGCTTCCATTGACGAAGAGCCGTACTGTTATGAGTGTGGTGATTGAGAAGGTTCGGTACGCCAAAAGCGGGTTGACTGAAGCATGTGCCAGCCTCCTAACAAGCTTTGAGGTAAGTAATCACATTATGAGGAAATATCATAGCATAGATAGTAGCCCCTGGTATGAGCCGGACATAGTTCGCTTCCCACTCGAGCCGAGACATAGTTCGGCCAAGAGTCTCCTGACAAAGAGAGAGACCTTAATGAGTTTAGCACATTGCCCAAGGGCGAGTGCTGAAAGATATCCACGGAGGTGAACTCCATGACCGGTGCCCAATCGAATTCGATAGGCACGAGCGTACGCGGTTCGGATCCTGTAGCCGGAGACGAGTCCGAGGGTCCGAGGGTACCGACCTCGTAGGAGGTGGAATGAGTGTTTGGTTCTAAGGCCGATGAGTGTGCGGCCTCCGTGACGGGGTCCATCCACCCGTCCTCGGATGGCACAGTGTGCTCCGGATTGTTTCCCGGGGCAGCCGCAGGCGCGATCACCCGAATATTGTTCGATGGTAGATCTAAGCCATGCTCATCGGGACTGTCCAGCGCAACTGACATGGGCTTGAACCCGTCGAAGATCAAGTCTCCGCGAATGTCGGCGGTGTAGTTTAGGTTTCCAAACCCGACCTGGTGGCCATGGGCGTAGCTGTCGATCTGCTCCAGATGGCCAAGCGAATTGGCCCGTAGTGCGAAGCCGCCGAATACGAAGGTCTATCCGGGAAGGAAAACCTCCCCCTGGACTGCATCGTTGAAGATGGTTGAAGGAGCCATCAAGCCTTATCGCGATGACACACTGGAACTCTCAATGAAAGCACTAATGTCGGTGTCAAAACCGGCGGATCTCGGGTAGGGGGTCCCGAACTGTGCATCTAAGGCTAATGGTAACAGGAGGTTGGGGACACGATGTTTACCCAGGTTCGGGCCCTCTCGATGGAGGTAATACCCTACTTCCTGCTTGATTGATCTTGATGATATGAGTATTACAAGAGTTGATCTACCACGAGATCCTAGAGGCTAAACCCTAGAAGCTAGCCTATGATTATGATTGTTGTTTTCCTACGGACTAAACCCTTCGGTTTATATAGACACCGGAGGGGGGTAGGGTTACACAGAGTCGGTTATAGAGAAGGAGATCTACATATCCAAATCGCCAAGCTTGCCTTCTGCGCAAAGGAGAGTCCCATCCGGACATGGGACGAAGTCTTCAATCTTGTATCTCCATAGTCCAACAGTCCGGCCAAAGTATATAGTTCGGCTGTCTGGATACCCCCTAGTCCACGACTCCCTCATATACCCCGGCCCATGATTGTGCCAATCAAATCATGGGCTTATAACAGGCCAAAATTGTCTCGGTCCTTGTTTGGCCCAATCAAATTATCGTCTGTGAGCAGGCCGGATGAAAACGGGGCCGTAGTTAGGCCCAACTATATGACGGGCTTTTAACCGGCCGAAATATATATAGGGCTGAAATGTTAAACGGGCCTTTAACAGGCCAAAACTAATATCAAGCCGAATTACTAAATGAGCCTTTATCAAGTGGGCCCAAAAGCACAGCGTCCAGTTGACGGGCCGAATCTGATATGGGCCATAATTTAACCCAAAGCCTCTCAAAGGGACGGACCTGATCTGGGCCGTAATTTGGCCCAGAACATGGTAGGCTTTTAATGGGCCGGATCTCATATGGGCCTTTATTAGGTCCAGAACGTGGCAGACTATTAATGGACCGGATCAAATATGGGCCGACATTTGGCCCAAAACATGGCAGCCTGTTAATGGGCCGGCCTACTAGTGTCATCAAAATCTGTTGGGCCTTCAGCTAGGCTAGCCCATTAATGTCTGCGAAATCTCATGGGCCTTTAGCTAGGCTGGCCCATTATGGTCCGCAAAATCTTGTGGGCCTTTAGCTGGGCCGACCCATTATGGTCCATAAAATCTCGCGAGCCTTTAGCTGGGCCGGCCCATTATGGCCCGCAAAATCTTGTGGGCATTTAGCTAGGCCGGCCCATTATGGTCCGCAAAATCTCGTGGGCCTTTTGCTGGGCCGACCAATTATGACCGCAAAATATTGTGGACCTTTAGTTAGATCAGCCCATTTAAACTTTATGTGCCACTTTTGGGCCGGTCCACGGGTCAACATTTCATAAGAGCATCTCACCCATTGGATGAGTGACACATGTGCCAACGGGGAGCTGACATGTGTTTCGTCCAGCCAATGATGATTTTACACGTGGAAAATCGTCATTGGTCCAGGCTGTTAACAGGTTATCAGATCCAAAACCGGACCCGATAGCTTAAAGACGTTCCATTATGGTGGATGCCACGTGTCGGTCACCTTTGACGAAAGCACTTCTGTGACGCGCGAGTTTTCGTCATGGAAGTGGACACTTCCATGATGATAATTTTGGTAATGTCATGGAACACTTCTACAACATCGCAGGTATGACTATCTTGATTCTGTCATAAAATCGTCATGGATGTACATGCGTGACAGAAAACGTGACCTACTATGACAAACACTTATCATCACGGAAGTGTACTTTTTTTGTAGTGGTGACACACCATTTTTCAAATTTGAAAACGAAGAGAGCAACCACTTGACCGACCAATAGGAGAAGTGCCTTCTCCAAAATAACTCAGCCAACCAAACCCCTCGGTCTCTGTAGGCGAGCTCTCCCTCCCAGCGCAGCGAGCCAACCACTAGCCATCGGCATTTCGATGCTCAACTCCACAACTCACTCCATGTTCTCGTCTCTAGCGCCGGAGAGAGCCCCGGCGGTGGCGATGGCTTCCAAGAACATCGACGACTAGGGGCACGACAGCGGCCCGGCGCCGCCGGAAAGGCTCCGCCACATGCATGCCGACGTGGCGGACCTGCTTCAGGCCAACACCACCCCTCTTCACCGGCAAGCGAAGAAGCCGGTGCCGACCATTCCCGAGTAGAAGGGCGCACATGCATGGTACGACTGGCCGTTCGAGGGGGAGGCGCCGGTGCAGGACGGCTTCGCCCCACCCCGGATGGTCTGGGCCAAGGTGAAGGGCTGCCCGTGGTGACCGAGGTAGGTGTTTGACCCGGCGGACATGTTGGTGCTCGCAATGCATGAGCGGCGAGGGAACGGGGCCGCCCTATTCGTCTCTTTCAGGGACCGCTTCTTTGTGTGGGGTCGGCGTAGCGGACCTCAGCCCGCTCCACGACGACTTCCCGCGCCTCGCCGGCCTCAACCCCCGAAGGTTCCCTATGGTGCATGTTCAATTGAATGCTAATCCTAATTACACCTTGAGTTTACATTCATGTCCTAATGCAGTGGAGAATGTAGTTCTCCTATTTATTCTACTAGAGTATATATTCGGTTTATGTATTTGGTAGTTCAAATTGTAATCCATCTCTACTATCCTTGGCCCCCAAGTCTTGTATCTTATATAAACAGCCCTTCGAGGCAATAATAGATATTCAGAATTCAATACTCTTCATGGTATCTGTCGCCTAGGTTATCTCCTGGACATGGCCTCTCCGCCGGCACCTCCACCTCTCCCGACGCGGCCCCTCTTTACCGCGGCTGAGTTCAACGCCGCCAGATCGCCGTCCTTCTCTTCTTCCTCCTACAACCCTAGTTCTCTTACCCACCACGAATACACCCTTCCTCCACCACAAATCTCTCTAGCAGATACAATTGCTGATGTTGCGCCGTTCATACCCATCTCGCTTGATCTCGCTACCCACAATTACTACCACTGGCGCCATCTCTTCCACATCCACCCTTGGTCGCTGCGGTCTACGCCACCATATACATCCATCTTCTATCCCGCAGCCTGCCAATCCTTGTTGGGTGAAGGATGATCTCACGATCATCCAATGGATTTATACTCGGATCTCAACCGAGCTCTTCAATCTTGTCTCCAACGACGATGCCGCCGTAGCCGAGCTTTGGGCCTCTCTTCAACAGTTGTTTCAAGACAACTCTGACGCCCGCATCAATGCTCTCCACACCGAGCTCCACACCATCATCCAAGGATACTCCCCGGTCACCGTCTTCTACCAGCGGATCAAGTCGACCGGTGATGAACTCCGGCAGCTTGGGGATCACGTCGATGACCGCGTCCTCATCAATGCTCTTCTCGTCGGCCTCGGTGAGCAGTTTGACAAATAGGTGGCCTTCATCCCCATGTTGCGGCCCTATCCTTCCTTCGGCGAGGTCCGCTCTCTTCTTCAGCTTGAGGCTCGGAACCAAGCTCACAAGGCCACCCGCCCGCTAGTGTTTCATGCCGCCACCAAGTCTTCTGCGCCAGCACCATCATTTTCGTCGCCGTCACCTGCCCAGCCGCCTCCAGGCTGGCGCCCGAGCCCTATCTACCGTGGGAAGAATCCCGTCAACTGGCCACCCCAGCCTCGCTGTGCCGGCACTTCAACGTCATCATCATCGTCTACGCCATCATCATCGTCTACGCCAACATCTACTCCACTAGCATGGCACCCACAGCAAGGTCCCTGGACCGGGCTAGTTCAGGCATGGCCCATGCCTTGGTCTGCCCCATCTCCTTACGGCGCCCCTTCAGCATACATGGGATCCTGGAGCCCGGGCCTTCGTCCTACCGTCGGCTCTCTTGGTCTCCTCGGACCACGGCCGCCGGCTCATGTCTACACCGCCACCACTACACCGACCTCGCCCGGCGCCCCCGTGGTTCCGCCCGGCTACACCCTAGTTCCCTATGCGCCCGGTGCTCTTTCGGTGTCGTCACCGTATGCATACGGTCAACATGCACCAATGAACGTGCCTGCCCCCTCATCGCCAAGCACAACATCGCCAAGCTGGGATCATGCTGCCTTCATCGCCGCCATGAACAATTTCACCCTCAACAACGAAGGTACGGATTGAATTTTCAATTCTGGTGCATCCATGCATATGTCTTCAAATATGAATTTTTTGTGAGCTTGTTTTCCTTCTTCTTTTTCTTCCATTAGCATTGGTGATGGTTCCACTATTCCTGTCTCTTGCACCGGTGACTCTTACATCCCCTATTCTTCTCACAATTTTCTTTTATGTAATATTCTTGTAGTCCCATGTTTAATTACCAATCTTATCTTTGTTTGTCAGTTTACCATCGATAATCAAGTTATTCTTGCCTTTGACCCCTTTGGTTTATCTGTGAAGGATCTGAAAACGGGGGAGGTTCTCGCTCGGTACAATAGCACAGGCAATCTTTATCTTCTTCATGGCGCCCCCACTTCCACTCCTTGCGCCATGCTTGCATCCGTTGATCTATGGCATCGTCGGCTTGGTCATCCCAATAAAGCTACCTTATCATCTTTACTACAAGAATTTTGTATCCCTGGCTCTAGTGTCTCTCATGATTCCTCTCTTTGTAATGCGTGTCAATGTGGCAAACATGTTAGACTACCTTTTGGTACCTCCTCTACTATTAGTACTTTTCCTTTTGAATTACTACATTGTGATTTATGGACCTCTCCAATTTGTAGTGTTTCTGTTTATAAATACTATCTTGTAATTCTTGATGATTATTCCCATTATGTTTGGACATTCCCTCTACGAGCCAAGTCCGACGTACACCCAATTTTTCTCAATTTTCAACAATATGTTCTCACCCACTTTCGTCTTCCAATACGCTTTATTCAATGCGACAATGGACGTGAATTTGACAATACTCGCAATCGCACTTTCTTTCTCTCTCACGGCATCCTCCTTCGCTTTTCTTGCCCCTATACATCCCCTCAAAACGGAAAAGCAGAACACTCACTTCTCTCCATCAATGATATTCTTTGCACTTTGCTTATTCAAGCTTCTCTCCCTCCTCGTTTTTGGGTTGAAGCACTACATACTGCCACACTTCTTCTAAATATTATACCAACCAAAACATGTCCTCTCTACACCCCTTTTCAATCTCTTTTTATTCCCATCCCGACTATCTTTCTCTCCGCATTTTTGGTTGTCTCTGTTTTCCCAACATCACTTCTACAACCTCTCATAAACTAGAGCCTAGGTCTTTACCCTGCATCTATCTTGGTCTCTCCGATGATCATAAGGGCTCTCGCTGCTTCGATCCTTCATCCGGTCGTGTCATTATTTCCCATCATGTCGTCTTTGACAAACACACTTTTCCCTACGCTGCCACACAATCATCACCTACGCACCAACCATCCCCTGTCCATTCTTCATCTTCTCTACTCCCTCGTCTAACTCCTACATCTGTTACCGCGGAGCAACAGCCACCAGAGCAGCCTCACGCAACCCCACGACAAGCTTCCGTCGCGTCGACCACTCCTTCCTCACCACAGCCTTCCGCGCCCCCCACTCCTCCCTTGAAGGCAGCTACCTCTCCTCCCACGCCCATCTCCCCTGTTCTCGCTTCTCCTTCTTCCTCTTCTTTCTCAACACCGCCTCTTCCGTCCAATGCTGTTCCTATCATACCTCTGGCCAACGATCATGTTATGTGCACTCGTGGTAAGCGTGGCTTTCACCTCCCTACCCGACATCTTAATCTCACGGCTACTCCCACTGTCTCCCCTATTCCTACCTCTTATAAACGTGCTCTTATCGATCCTCTCTAGCATTCTTTCATGCGTGATGAGTTTCATGCTCTTCAGCAAAATTACACCTGGACTCTCGTTCCCAAACCACCTAGTGTCAATGTTGTTTCTGGAAAATGGGTTTTCTGTCACAAATTTCATGCTTATGGTACTCTTGCTCGTTATAAAGCTCATTGGGTATGTCGTGGTTTTTCTCAGCAGCACGGTAATGATTTTGATGAGACCTTTTCTCCGGTTGTGAAACCTAGTACCATTCATGTTGTTCTCAGTCTTGTTGTCTCCTCCTCTTGGACGATTCATCAATTAGATGTTAAAACTGCTTTTCTACATGGCACTCTCAATGAAACTGTCTATTGTCAACAACCTTCGGGTTTTGAGAATTCCTCTTCTCCTGATTTTGTCTGTCTTCTTCACAAATCTCTGTACGGTCTTAAACAAGCTCCTCGTGCTTGGTTTCATCGCTTCACCACCTTCATTCACACATTAGGTTTTACCTCATCTAAATCCGATTCCTCTCTCTATATTTTTCGTTCCTCCTCTCAAACTGCATATCTTCTACTATACGTTGACGATATAATTCTAACTGCCTCTTCTGATTCCTTTTTACAACATATTATCTCTTCTCTTAATCTTGAATTCTCCATGACTGGCTGTTGGGGATATAACTACTGAGTATAAACCGCCCAGGAGGGGCCGGGTTATGCTCATCCATATTGAAGCCCATGATGACAAGGAATATGGCGCTTTACTACAGAGACTTAGAGGCCTAGAGCCCAAGGGCGGATTAGGGCCCATAGACATAAACTGCCATGAGATATGTAACTTGCATTATAAGATAGGGAAAGGTAGAAACCGAGTCGGACATGTGTATGAACTGGCCTCGGTATTCTGTAAACCGCCGGGCATCAACCTGTGTATATAAAGGGACGACCCATCGGCAGTTCAGGGACAAGAAAACCACAACTCGAGAGACAAGAAAAGCAGATTCGCTCCCTGATCATCGAGACCCCATCAATTCCACCACAACTGGATCGTAGGCTTTTACCTTCACCGCAAGGGGCCGAACCAGTATAAACTCCCCGTGTCATTTATCTGGTTTAACCCCTTTAAGCTAATCTTGTTGCGATGGCTCCACGACTAAGTCCTCTCACTAGGACATCTAACGTGTTAATTCCATGACAGTTGGCGCCCACCATGGGGCTATCGCACGATGGTTTTGAGTTCTTGAAGGGCAACTTTGAAGGACTCAAGGGAAATGCGGTTGGCCGGATGACCATGAGTCGTCGCGGCAAGCTCTACATGGACGATGCAGGATGAGGCCTCGAGGCCGGCTCAATCGAGTACGGGTACCAGGTCCCCTTTGGAGGAATTCATGTCTTCATCGGCAAGATTGGTGAACCGGGCCCTGAGCCGGACATCTACACCAACCTCGTCGAGACGGCTCAGCGTGCAATCCCTGCCCAGGTTCAGCCTGCCATGAAGCGTGCATTTGTGGGATTCATCCATGGTGCGGAATCTGAACCAGTGTCCGATGGTGAGACGGTCATTTATTCTGATGGCGAATCATCCACCGGCGAGACCGAGTCGCTGTATCAACTACAAGATGGCCGGTTTGAGGGATGTTCCGATGACGATAGTATTTCGGACCCCCTTGAACCACCAAACCAGGTTGCGATCTTCATGGCCGGTACACAGCCCACATTGCAATCTTCAACTGCAGCAGCAATGACTACCGGATCGGCAGTCGGGGTAGGAGGCCCCGCGCCCGGCCGGCTCAAGTTATGTCTGGGTTATTGGACGCCTGGACGACATTGATGACCACAGCAGTCACCCCCGGAGACTCAAGATCGGCATAATGCAGATGTCACAAAGCTGCGGGATCAGATAACGTAGGCCAAGGAGGACTTGGCGGCTGAGGAAACCAGGATGGCTGATGAGCAGGCCACTTTAGATGTCCAGTCATAGTGGATTTAGGCAGAGAATTACCGGCTCATGCTAGATCAGAACGCTTCGAATGACGTGTTGAGGAGGAGGCATCGGTCTCGTCTACTGTCGGTTTATGAAGCAATGAATCTCTTCAACACGCCAGGAGCAGGACATAGTAATCCGACAGCAGTAAACTGGACTGAAGCACCAGGGACAGGAGCGCCAGATCAGCCATGGGTGACGGACCCGCCTCGACGAACAGATAACCCACCGCAATACATGCCGACCTTGCCGGGTCACTTCTCCACCCCTTTGGATAATATGATTGCTGCGATGTCTCGATTGGCAACTATTCCTACGGAGGGCGAGTCTCCAGCGGTTGTTGAGACATGGAGGGCTAGGGATCTCCTTCAAACCGCTATGGTACAACAACAGGCCTATTCATATAGCCGAGACAGAATCCATTCAACCCCTCGCCCGAGCAGGAGTTACAGCAGGCACATTGATGAACCGGCTGTGTCAAGCAGTGCACGGAACTATGACGCCCCTCGAGGGCCTAATCCGGCATGCGGTGGTGCAAATGCTCAGGATGTGGTGGATAATGGTAGAGCGCGTCAGGAGGCAGAGTTAGCGGTGCAGTACGCGAATCATCAGCCTACTCCGGTTTGACCGACAACGTTGGTGGAATGAGGACTTGCTTTCAATTCTTGGGGGGTGCCATGTCTCACTCTGGTTCTACGCAATGTGCGGTTACCCAAGGATTTCAAG